>NW_023474454.1:0-3473 GCF_013731165.1 Rhagoletis pomonella
AATAGTCCTAATTTTATGATGGTTCCTTAACATATTTTAACTACATTGCATTTGAGTATGGAGAAGCAACTATCTGGAAGTATTTTACATAAAAAATTTACTAAGTATAGCCTGGTTTGTAGATGCAGTTAAAGAAAATACATGAAAGGCACGATTTTTTTTAATTCAAAAAATGTAAATATTTCAAAAACGGTGACACTTTTACCTGAAAATTTTGTGTTTATCAGAGAGCTCACCCCCCACCTACCTTCCCCTAAAGTTTGGCACGTTACTTCTGGGACACCCTGTTTATTTAAAAACCAAAAATATAATTGAATAAAAAAACCAAAAATTTTAGAACAAAACCAAAAATATAATTACAAAACAAAAAAAGATAATTTAAGAACAAACAAATATAATTAAAAAAAATATAAGTACAAAACAAAAAATTTAGTTACAAAACGAAAATTTTAAGAGAAATAATTGCGCAATACATGGCGGCTCGTGGTGTCGTGATGCTCATGGTGTTCGTGGTAGCGGCTTAAAGTGCAAAGTTCATGTTGAAAAAGGTGGACTGTACATCGAAAATCACGCCAGCGAACAGTTAGTGTACGGTACAAGTAAAACCACGCCGGCGTACAGTTATTGGATATCGGGACTCAGTACCGCTACTCGTTGGACTTCCACGCAACTCGCACATTTTTGATACGTTTTGAAGCCACGCCACTACCATCCCGTTACGACGACTTGTAACAAAAACAAAGTTTTTCCCATACCACCACCTGTACATAGCAACAGCACCCACAACGATTATAATACCACCACCAGCTATATACATACGGTGACCATATTTATGGGAGCAGAATACGGGACAAAAAATAATTTTGCAAATTTTTAGCAAAAAATCCTACAGATCTTAAAGCCTTCTTCAGTGATCCTAGATGTATTATGCCTGAAACAGCATCTTATAGTAACATCCAGGGTTATGGCTCGTCATAAATAAATATAATAAAGTTAAATAAAATAAATAAATAAATAAGTTTAATCGCATCCTGCAACCATACTATTTAGCATCTATAAAATAATAGCAACGTACAAATTTTCCATACTTCTTATATAACATTCTAAGCTCTTTTTTTGGTGAAAGTTAGTTATTTTTTTTTTGTTTTTGAAAATCGGACTCCGGAAGGGTCCAAAAAGATCGTTCGTCGGAAAATTTCAGGGGGTGCTTGAACAAATGCACTAAAAATTAAAAATAAGATGTGTTTGATGACAAAGATATACCTTCTAAGTTAATAAAAATCAAAACCTTAGTAGGCCAATATCTCAAGAAAATCACGTGATAGAAAAAAGCTGAGAATGCATTCTATCTACATTGGAATACTATTTCATGGCCTTATAAATCTCTCTTTTAGAAAATTTCAAAAGTTGACAAGTAAGAAAGTCTAAGTTCGGGCGGAGCCGAATATTAAATACCCGGCGCCAGTATTAAATATATGCTTTTCACCTTTCCGAAAGCTATTGCACCATGGTAAGCCGGGGAGTATCAATTTTGAGTAAATTAGCGTCCTTAAATTTCGAAATATTAAAGTTTCAAGCATTTCTGAAATTTACCGTTATATGAAAAGCGGCCTTAATTTTAGTCCGATTTCAATAATTTGCAACGTTTTGCTTTTATGTAGCAAGCACAATAACCGTACCGAGCTTGGTACAAATTGGTGGAACGGTTACCGAGATACATATATGTGATCATAAGTGGGCGGTACGACGCCCATTTTCCAAAATTTTATTTTAAACGTATTTCTTGGTAAAGAATTGTTGGAAGCATCAATTTTGAATAAAGTATCTTTAATAATTACTGATTTATCGAAGATTTCGTATCTCTCCAAATTACCGTTATATGGGATGTGGGCGTGGTTACTGTCCAATTTTTAAAATTTTCGGCCATTTGGTATGCTGTAGAAAAGTTAACAACTGTGCGAAGTTTGGAAGAAATTGGTGCAGCGGTTGCCAAGATATACACGTGGCTATGCCCATTTTCCAAAAATGTATAATATTCTTATTTTTCGTCTAATACTTATTGTAAATATCAATTTTGAGTGATTAATCTTCAGTAGTTACTAAAATATCGCAGTTTCCGTATTTCTGAAAATTACCGTTATATGGGAGGTAGGCGTGGTTATTGTCCGATTTTGCCCATTTTCAATACCATCCGTCCTAAAAGAAGTGCACGTACAAAGTTTCGTTAAGATATCTCAATTTTTACTCGAGTTATCGTGTGCACAGACGGACGGACGGACAGACAGTCACCGCTTAATCGATTTCTCTTTTCATTCTGATCATTTATGTATACATTTGTCTATATCTATCTCGATTCGTTTTGCCTGTTACAAACAATCGTTATGTGAAAAAAGTTATAATGTATGTACACAAATGCGCTCGGGTATAAAAAAAATACATACGTACAGTGTAATTGGAAGCCAATCATTCTTTGACCTCTTCTCTTTAAAAAAAAACATGTAGTATTTTTTAGCGAAAAATGTGTTTGAAGGCCACATAAATTTTAAAAGCTACTAGAAAAAACGGCCCGAAGACAATTTTTTGAGTTCCAATACCGCAGTAAGTGCTGTTTATTATATTATTTGGGAAAGAAAACCGAAGTAGATCGTGTGTGAAGCGGAGTAACGTAGTAAATTTCTAATTTTCGTCAAAGAACGTAGCAAATCTACTACGATCGCAGTGAAGTTCTAACGCTGGTAACATCGCAAATTTGTAGGATATTTTCTCGAGATTTTTACCGCGCAAAATTTGTTTAAAAGGATTCGTTAAATTTAGTATAATAAAGTGCAATTTTGAAGTCGGTAGGACTTACCTTTAATTTTTGGCGTTTTTTTTTGTTGACTCTTACTACGTTTATACGCACGTATTATTTGCAAATAACAAATTGCAAAATGGTAAACTTTGCCGTATAAACGCTGAGTTAATTTTTTATTTGCAAATAACTAAATCACGCAAATAAGTATTGATTAGTGGTACTATTTGCAAATAAGCGCAAGACGCCGCCATTCTTAGGTTTATTTTCTTTTTCGATGGTCATCTTATTACCTTTTTATAATGAAGACGTTGCCATTTTTAACTTTATTTTCTTTTTCGATGGTCATATTATTGCCTTTTTACAATCAGGCAATATCAAAAAAGAATTTTTCACCATCGAATAAACAGTGAGTTAGGTATTTACAAATTATTTTTATTTGCAAATAGCTTACGTATAAACGTAGCATCTGTTACGCATTTTCTCATACAAAATATGTTCGACAACTTTTTAAAAGGGAAGAAAATGAGCAGCACTTTCCACTTGCACTAATTTGAATGACCTACAAAACTGCAAACCATTTTTTTTTTTAAGATGATAAGTAAAAAGTTTGAAATTTTGGTGAAAAATTGCAGAATTCATTTTTATAGTTTCTTGCACAAAGTCTGAAAAATGAATTTAT
>NW_023474455.1:0-3473 GCF_013731165.1 Rhagoletis pomonella
TAAATGTCTATTGTTTTAATTTCAGGAAATAACTACATAGATATACGATTGAAGAATCAAATAATTTTAGTATCCCAAAAAACGTATTTTAATGAGTCCGATACTGGGTAGTATCGATACTTTCTCCCTGATACTTTTAGAGTATCAATACCATGAGCTCGATGCCAGAATGAGTACTCAGTATCGATACCAAAGTCTGAAATTTCGAACCCTATTCATTTGACGCTTTCTCATTTACAATTAACTAATCTCATTTACAATTGACGCTTTCTCATCTACAATTGACTATTCTCATTTCCAAATGACGCTTTCGCATTTTAATTTGACGCTCTCTCATTTACAATTGACTATTCTCATTTTCAATTGACGCTTTCTCATTTAAAAATGACTATTCTCATTTACAATCGACGCTTTCGCATTTACAACTGGAAATGGTGTAGTCTTTTATTTTGTCTAACGGAAACTTTCTGTCCTGGCCTGTAGTCTATAGTGTCCTTCTTATTTTTATTATGGTATTGTAGGTCTTGTTCTTGTGTTTTCTTAAGTTTTACAAAAATCTTTGCCCTGGTTTCTTTTCGATTCTCGCGATTGGATGGACAGGGTCTACCGAAAAATACGTCAACTGGTTTTTTTCCTGTAACAGAGTGGATAGTATGATTGTATTCGTTTACCGACCATTGCAATAGTTCTTCAAAGTTTTTGTCTGGGAATTCTTGCCTAAGGCATCTCATAATTTCGGATAAAGTTGAGTGAAATCTTCCTACTTGACCGTTGACTTCACTCTTTTAAGGTGGTGCAGTAAAAATTTGTATGTTAAATTCGTTTTCCAACATGAATTTAATTGGTTGTGAGTTAAATATCTTTTCATTATCAAAAACGATGAATTTGGGTACTCCATAGTAAAATATGATGTCTCTTAATGTTTTTTTTTATATTTTCTTTACTCTTTCCATCTATCATCTCACGGCTAATTTTGAGAATTTATCAATAGAAGTGAGTACTTTGTGTTTGTCTCTAGAAAAAATGTCTATATGAATTGTATGTCCTGCGTATTCGGGTAAGGGTGTAGCGCCGAGTTTTGGATTGTTTGGATGCCTATCATATTTGTTTTCTATACATATTTTGCATAGTTTTATTATTTCCCTTATTTTTTTCGCCATAGTTGGGAAATAATATTTTTCTAATAATATAATATGTTCTTCTATAATAATTCTGTCTTGATCATGTGTATTTGTAATATCTTCGACCACTAATTGTGTGAAGCGTATTTTGTAATTAGCGAAATGTAGAGGGTAAATTGTGAATTTTTAGCATGATCGGCTCTGTTGTTTTAATGCCATTTATTATTGAAGGATTTAGATGTTTTTTTTAAGAGTAACTTTAGTGAATCCTCGGAAATGATTTTTTCTGTTATTAGATGTCTATGGTACATTGGAAAAATTATTTGGAATTTATATGAAGATTCCGGACCTTCTGAGATAAAAAGTTGGTTTTTAAGGACGTTTACTGGGGTTTCTAGGGGAGATATCAAATTTTCCGGTGAACTATCACTACTGTGAACTGTAAGTGACTTAACGTTTGAAATTGGTGGTCGTGAAAGGAAATCTGCAACTACATTTGAACTGCCGGTTTTGTAAATTAGTTCATGGTTGTATTCCTCTAGCTGAGCTTTCCATCTCTTCATTTTGGTGTTTGTAATTATCGCTAGCATTTCTTTTTTATTTGTTGCAAAGTTCTCCTCTGCTCTGCTTAGCGTTCTTGAAAGGAAGCATATTGGCCTACCTTCTTGGGAGAGTACGGCTCCTAAAGCGTAATCGGAGGCGTCAGTGGTAAACTCGAATGCTTTCTCAAAATCAGGGTTAATGGAGTATAACATCTTCAGATGTGAGGCACATTTTTAGTTTATTGACAGCCTGTTGGGCTGTCAAATTCAGTTTGGTCTTTTTAGACTGGTTTTTGGAGATTTTTCCTAGCTCCCCTCCCAGTATTTCAGTGAGCGGTTTAGTAATTTGAACATAGGCTTTTATGAACCTACGATAATGTCCAGTCATTCCCAAAAAGGAGCGTAAATCGTGAACGTTCTTAGGAAGCGGGAAATTTGTTATTGTTTCTACTTTTTTGGCGTGGTGCGAATACCATTTTGATCGACAATGATAACTAGAAACTCTATTTCTTCTTTAATGAATTCGCATTCGTCGTATTGGACTTTTAAACGAGCCTTTTCCAACGTATTGAAAATAATCTTCAGATTATCGAAATGCTCTTCTTTAGTTTTACTAAAAATTATAATATCGTCTATGTAGACGTAGCAGCGAATGCCAATATGTTCTCTAAGGATGTCATCTAAAGTGCGTTGAAAAATAGCAGGTGCGTTCCTTCGGCCAAATGGAAGTCGTGTGACCTCAAATTTTCCATTTGTAACCGAGAAGGCGGTCTTCTCAATGTCAGCCTCATTCAAGCAATCTGGTGAAAACCACTTTTGAGGTCAATAGTGGAAAAAAAATTATTTTTCCCTAAGTTGGATAAAATAGTAGTAATATCCGGAATAGGATATTTATGTGGGATGGTTTCTTCGTTTAACTTACGATAATCAATTACCATCCGATATTTTTTTCTGTCCCGAAGCATCCTGTTTTTTTGGTACTATCCATACAGGAGAATTGTATGGAGATTTCGATGGGCAAATGATGCCATCATTCAATAATTCAGCAATTTGTTGGTCAATCTCCTTTTTTAGAGGCATAGGATATCGGTAAGTTTTTGAATAAATGGGCCTTTCATTTCTTGTTCTAATTTCTGCTATGACATTAGTGGCGAAAGTCAATTTCTTGTCGGGCTCGGAGAATAGGGTCGGACATGAGTTTATAAGTTGTTTTAGTTTTTCATTATCAGGATTCAAGTGATTAATCCGTAGGGTGGTATGTGTAATCGAGTTTATTGGAAGCTGTTGGATGGGATATTTGTATTTGTTAAGTAGAGTGAAATAATTTTCATTTGTAAAGATTATTGCATTTAAATTTTTAAATGTGTCGTTGCCTATAATTGCATCAAAAGTTTTTAGGTTTGGCAGGATATGGAATTTAATTTTCCCTATTTCACATCCAAAGATATCGATATTTGCGTGACGACTTATTTTGACCGGTCCTTAACTGAATTTGCATAAAAAGATTGATTTGGAATAGGGTGTCGTATGTAAGTCGGGTTAATATAATTTTTGTTCGAACCTGTATCTAATAGAAATTTCAATTCGTTACCATCCTGTAAGGAAAATATGACAACGAAGAAGGCTTTAGCCTAAAAAATTAATATTATCGGTAGCATAGTCTGTTTGTTCGTTTTCGAATCGTCCTGCTTCTTGTTCGTAACCAGGGATCCCTCAACATTTTCAGAAGTCTCGTTTCAGTTGCCTGTTGAAGTAGGGTCCACAGCTTCTGTTTTGTAGTGTCGTAGAATTTTATTAGGATGTTGTATGG
>NW_023474456.1:0-3473 GCF_013731165.1 Rhagoletis pomonella
ATTATCTGCTTGATAAAGTTATCGGTTTAGATGAATACCACTATTATTAACATTTTACCATATTATAAGAAAACGAATAAAGTACTGGTCAAAATAATAGCACCACAACATTTCAGCAGTTTTGACTATTTTTTGTTTGTTTAGTGTCTAAAGTTGTACGAAACATAAAAAAACTACAAAATCATTAAAATTTCAAGCTTTTTAATTCGAATTTCTATAAAAATTTTGTGTAAGCGCTTTTATAGCTTAATAAATTTTTCTATAACTCAGTGTAAGCTATTGTGATTTTCTTGAAAAAAAAATTAATGTAATGTTAAGAGATGTAAAGAGAGAAGTTTCGCTAAAACCGAAATCGATAGCTTTTAAAAACTATCGATAATGGCGACAGTTTTTAACTATCGATATTATCGATATTACCTTCGATAGTGTCCCAGCTCTAACATGAACGAACGACACAAGATCACGCAAGAACAGGAGAGTGAAACAAGTCGGATTTGAGAGCGGCTTCTACACCACCTTGTTTCGCTGGGAAACGAATGAAAAGTAAACAAATCAAAGAAAACAACGAAAACCAAAATTAACCAAAATTATTTTCAGCAGTGTGCAAACCTCTACCACATATGTGGTAGGACTGCCGCATACCACATCTACCACACAAGACTTAAAACCTACCACTTTTTAGACAGAACATTTGTTTAAAATTTTCACATAATGCTAAAATTTCAATTCAATTCTTATAAGAAATATAAAAAATAATCAATAAATTTTTAAAACGGTACATCATGAATTTGACTTTAAATATATTTGTGCTCTAACTTTTTTATATTTTAGAAATCCGCATATTTATATTTGCTAAAGTATCTATATAATATGCAATGGAAAGAGTTCTTTGTTCCATCCTGTGGTTAAATTATACATACCCAAAAATATAACTTTGGTAAAGGATCGTATTTTTTATCAACCTTAAAAAATTTGTTGCTAGTCACAACTGTAGACATTTAACTTAAACTTAAACTTAATTCTTAATTAAGTACTATGTGCATATGCTATTGTTGAGGCCAATCTACATACAACTTTGGCGTTGCGTTGGCGTAGGCGTCGCTTTGACAGCATCGCGAGTAACGTCAGTGCTTGCTACAATGAGCGCTTGGCAGCGAATAATTTGGCCACTAAATTAATATACTATTGACAGATAAATTAATATTTTATATCAATAATTGCATAAAAACGGTATTTCTTGCCCGCATTTGATAATAAAAGTAAAAATATATCACATAGTTTTAATTATCTGCAAGAGCTGACGAACGACGCACGCGAAAAGTTGAGAGTTGGCCATCTTTCTGCGTTGTGTTGGCGTCAGCGTTGCCAAACTTTAATTATGTGGACAGCTGCATTTGAATTCATTTATAGGGATGTAACGATATCATGCAGGTATCGATACTTTTACTTGGAAGTAGTATCGACAAAATGTATCGATGCCTGAAAAATACCGGACCTAAAGTATCGATATCTACTCGTATCGGTACTCATTGTGTATTCCGTATTGGGTTAAATTTTTTTTAAAATCACAAGTTAATCATCTTCTGGGAATTCTTAACTCCGAATAATAAAATTTAATAATGTAGGAACTGAAAATAAATAAAACTCCGTTACATAGCAGAACTATATGTTTAATGATGAATGGTATTTACACAGATACATATACATTGGACACGATTGAGAGAAATAGAGATTGCGCCAATCGCGGTACCGCTAATCCGCTCTTTGTGATTTTGACTGAATCAGCTGTGTGCGTGACGACATCTTGGTGCAATTGTTGATTGTGAGCATACGAAAAAACCGAATAACAATTCTAATATATGTGCGTTAAAATTTCTGCGTGATTTTAAACAATTATTGAGACATAACAAAGCAAAATGAAGTGTGCAGTGGCAAAGTGGAATAGTGAAACCAAAAGGAAAGCGTGCAATATAAGTTTTTTTTTCGTTTCCTACGGAAGCAAACCTGGCGAAAAAGTGGAAGCAGTTCTGCCGGCGAGGAGATGCATTAAACACCAAATCGAGCTTTGTGCTATGTTTGTGAGCCATGATTCAATAATTCAAGGTTAGATAATTATTGACAGCCGCGGTTTGACACTCCCTTACAAATGGTTGCATTTACGAAGGACAGAGAAAGGGCAAGAATGAAATCCCTTATTGCGAAAATGGAAATCTGGCATTTTAAACGAAATATTAAACGAAATATTAATATATCTACGTGAATTATGTAATATATGTGTTATTTAGATGTATAAAAACTGCAAAAGGACTCAAAATTAAAATAAAACTACTATGAGAGGTAAGTAAACATCCAATTTAAAAACAATTTGTGTTTTCATCAGTTAAATGTGCTTCATATGCATATACAAACAAACATATTGCACAAAAGCTTATACTTCTATTTCACAGCAAAGCTACACTTTTTCCAAGTAAATTTGCAAAGAAGCAACACGGTGCCACTGCTAAGGGAGCGGTGCGAGAGAGACAACTGTCAGTTTATCGAACCTTGTATTATTGAATCATGTGTGTGAGCTATGAGCTTCTACATGGAACTATGTTGGTCTTCCTTGGTGAATTTTAGTAGGTATATTTCCATGGTGAATGTAGACAGTTGCTGGTTTAGTTTGTTGGCAATTGCATACATACAAAAGCAGTTTCTTCAGTAAATAGATACATGAACTTCAGTACCTACTTATTTTTGTTAGTACCTGATTCTTTTTAGTGCTGGTATGAGGTAATGCACCAGTGGATAAGGTTGACAGGCGCTAATTCAAGCGGCATCTTACCGCGCTGTTACGTACCTAATACAAAACAGTGCCCAAATTATTATAAATTTAAATGTTCAGCTTAAATTATGTTTTACTTACATAGAATATGTGTTTCCAAAGAAGCCACACTCATGCATCCTCTCGGAAATGGTACAAAAGTCATCAAATAAAAGCTGTGGTTGGCTACCGTCCACAAATTTAAATACGCACTATGCATGGCTGTTTACAATGGCGAGTCCAAAAATTCACTTTGCTGCACACCTTCCTTTTGGTCTACATGAAATTGCAAACACTGTCAATACATCCATTTTTTCATGTGCTAAAAATCGTACTTACCTAAAGGGCTACATGTCCAAATTAATGCTACTTGTTCCTAATTAATCAATCTTTGTATATTTATTGATTCCTGCAAAATTGGGCCATGTAATATTAAAATTAACACATTTTTCTGCGTTGTTTACATATTTTTATATGAGTTTTGGCATTTCTCTCTCGCAATTGCACCAAGATGACGTCACGCAAAAATTACGCTCAAAAATCCTCTCTCATTGGCGAAATCTTGTGTTCTATCATTCTTGTACATTGGAAAGGATTACGAGTTAATCTTATTTAAGAAAACCTTTATTAATAAAATATTTCAGCGAAAAAAGTCTTTTGTTTTTTTTTT
>NW_023474457.1:0-3473 GCF_013731165.1 Rhagoletis pomonella
CCTAAAAGCCTACAAAAAAAGGGAAAATAGGAAGGAAAAGGCACTAGAAGGCAAAATAAGGTACTAAATAAAGACAAAAACCGAAAATTAATCAAAAAATACATTTATTTCAGAAAAGTTTATTTTACAAGTAAAAAGAGAAAAACTATGAACTACATATTTTCCATGATACAATAATTTTTAGAAGGTAGTTTCACTTCAAAATTTTTGACATAAACCGTGTCTGTGACAAACACGCAATGTGGCCACTGCTACGATATAGAACTTGGGGATTATCGCTTTTTATTTTAGATATTTTTTAACAGAACATGTAAAGATTTATATGTTTCATAACTGATCACTTAATTTTTAATATAAATATACGTATTTTGTACATACATTTTTGCCACTGCTAATCACATAAATAAAAATCATAAAAATGAAAATATAACAGCAATATTTCTTGTTTATAATGGATTAGATCCATCGCACACCACGGACTTTATCGGCCGCCAATTTAGATGTGCTCGCTAGTCTTTTCATTGCACCACAACTTATTGGTCAGAGCGATTAAGCTGGTGTAATGTGCGCACCTCCATACATCTTCATGTACATATTTCAAGCGAGCCCTATCATTTAAATAGGCGGCCGATAAAGTCTGTGGTGTGCGGTGGCTCTTACATCTATTCGGTGTGTTGCAATATCCACGAAAGCAGCAGTTAATTTTTTATGAAGAAAATTATTACAAAATATTCGAAAATTTCTCTACTTATACATATGTTTGGCTTTTCTTTGTTTTATTTTTCCAACGTCAAAAGCTGGATTTTTTTTTTTGAAAAAGTTGGTACAACAAAAAATACGAAACACGTTTTCTGTCAGATAGCTAACATGGCGGATAAGAAGAAGAAGTGAAACTACCTTCTGAAAATTATTGTATCATGATAGTTTCATTAAATCAAAAATTTGTACTTTGAATATTTTACTATTTTTTCCATTTGAGTTTTTAACTCGCAAAACTTTAATCTCTATAGTTGTAGTAACATTGAACCACAAGATGCATTTTGAAGTTCTCTGGCAGCATTTTTATTAGATGTTCGCGAAGAAAAGCCTTAAATGTACTAAACGTGCGCTCGACGTAAGTTGATACAAGTGGCGCCCAATTTAAATATGGAACGTTTAAAACTTTCATATTATCAGGAATAATGGCTTGCCCTTTACAATTAGAGTTATTAAAGGCGAATATCTTAAAAAAGGCAACTTAAGATGTATATACATATATGTAATAAGGGAAAGCTAAATCGTGGTCATTCTTAATCGAATATACTCTATCTCTTTAGCAGAAATAAAAATTATAGTTTAAAAAACTAATACCTCCCTATTATAATTGCCATTCGTACTGTCATCAGGTATGTAACTTGAGAATAGAAATCTCCTGCATCTTTTAGGCGCGTCAATATTACATAGTTACATCCCGAGCTAATAAAAGGAAGGTAATAAAAAAACAATCCATTCCCTGATTATTTCATACATATGGGAAAAATTTCGGAGTTATATATGCATCGGTGCACTTTTTATTGCATTTTTAAGACGTTTTTGAGGTTAGGTTTATATAAGAAGTATGCTTTAAAATAAATCTATTTCGCCAGTTTTTTTTTAATTTTGTCTCCATAAATGTTGCACACGGCACATTGAGGTTATACGCCGACTCCTACTATTTTTCCAAAAAAAATTTATTGGGGCTGTACCACTGTGCGACGTTGAACACTTCACAATAAATAACACTGGACCACAAATTTCAACTTTTTCTCTTTACCAGAAACGCCGTTATGAAATTCTTATGTAAAATCACCCCCTGATTCTGAAAATCAAGGTTATTTTTAATTCTATGGTACCGTTTTTGAGATATTTGCAATTTACCGTTTTTGCAAAAAAAAAAAAATTGGGTCCACTTTATCATATATATCTCAAGAACGAATTAAGCAATTCCAAAACGGTTTGAAGCTTTTAAAAGGCAATAAAATTTTCTATAAACTGTGCATACAACACTTTTTGCTAGGCCCTGTAGATTCAAAGATAACGAACAATCATTACCGATTTTTTCAATTTTTTTTGTAAAAATATAAAAAAAATTGTACTTTGCGGGGAAGGATCTCGAAAACCTTTTATTTTTTTGCAGATTTTTTTTTTCTCCCTAAGCTCTGTTGTATTACAAAAAAAATAAGCTATCATCGAAGAAAATCGATGCAAAACTACGTAAGTTATAAGCGATCAAATAAAAATACCCAGGTTGCGCAACTTCAATGTATGTACCTATACATACATACATATATTAAAGGTATAAAGTGCAAGTGAGATATTATCCGGATAAACGAATAACACCATAACAATGATAACACTTTTTTTCTTTAAATAAATCAAATAGTACTTTTAATACTCGAATTGTATTATAGTAGGTAGAGTGGTTGCATCGAAAGGAAGAGTGGTTGGGTTCGAAACCTGCTGTAGGCATGTAGTTATAAACATGTATTTCCGTCAGTTATGGGTAAGTATGCAGGTAGATTTTCAAAATTATAAGACACAGAAAATTTCTAAAGCCTACATCTAAAACAGGTAGTATTTTCTTTTCCCGGCTTGTTATAAAAAGGAACCTTTCTGTCTAGGTAAGATTTGATTTTTTCAATTTTATTCTTGTTCCGAGTATAAATATGAGTTAATGCGCTTTGAAACTTCATAACATCTTCAAGGCTCGCCGGAGATAGTTCAGTTCATAAGTCTAATTTCAAAACCGTGATTTATTAAAAAAAATAAAATGAGTAAAAGGACGCGAGAATTTGAGTGTAATAAGGATCCAGATATGTTCTGTTTCATGTGTGGCCAATATACTATCATAAGGCGACGACGAGTGTTCTCAGATCATATCAAAACTTTATACTCCAAGTATTTTGGAATTGAGCCTAAAAATGCTGAAAAACCATGGACACCGAACACTTTGTGTACATCGTGTCGAGTAGAATTGATTCAGTGGGAATCAGGACAACAAACAAAATTTGATACACCAATGATATGGAGAGAACCTACTTGCCATTCAATAGAGTGTTATATTTGTCAAACAAAAGTACTTGGCGTTGGAAGATCAAGAGGAGTAACCTATGCTAGCGTACCTACAGTGACATTACCAGTACTACATTCAACGGCAGTTGCGGATCCAGTTCCATTGTCAACAGTAACATCTGAGTGCGGGGGATCAAGTTGTACTGAATTTCGCATGGAAAACGAAAGAAACGTTCTGTCACAAGCACAACTTAATGATTGGATAAGAGATTTGGAACTATCCAAGGAAAAGGCCGAGATCCACACTTCTCGTATGCAACAATTTAAATTTGTGTCATCCGATGTTAAGGTGACATATAGTAGAACTCGTCACGAACCATTTTCCAAACACTATACCAAGAAAGACAGTATATGCTACTGCAACGACATCCCTGCTTTATTCA
>NW_023474458.1:0-156 GCF_013731165.1 Rhagoletis pomonella
AGCGAAGGCGATCTGGGGGAGCTCCTGGTCCCAGGTGCGGTGATCCGCCCTTGGGCGCTGGGCTATCATGGTTTTTATTACTCGATTGGCTCGCTCGGTCGGGTTTTCGTGGGGGACGTATGCTGCGGTGAACTTATGTTCTATGCGATGTTCGCC
>NW_023474458.1:256-3472 GCF_013731165.1 Rhagoletis pomonella
CTGGAGTGCTTTGATGACGTTTGCGGTGGTTGCTTGGCGTACGGGGACTAGTTCAACCCATTTGGAGAACTTATCGACCAGGACGAGGAGGCACGTGTTTCCTTGTTTGGAGCGTGGCAGCGGTCCGACGAAGTCGGCCGTGACGATCTCCCATGGGCGTGAGCACTGCATGGTGGCCATCAATCCTGCTGGGCGTCTTTGTTCCACCTTATACGCAGGGCGCAGGGCAGGCATCTTTTCACGTGCTTGAGTACGTCGCGGTACATCCCAGGCCAATAGTAATTCTGCTGCGCTCGTTTGAGAGTTTTCTTGACGCCTAAGTGGCCGGCCGCTGCGGCGTCATGCACTTCTTGCAGGATGTCTGGTCTACGACTGGTGGGAATGCAGAGCTTCCATTGAGGTGCGCGGGAGAGCTTGTTGCGCGGCGCGATGTGGCGGAACAGTCTATTGTCAATGATTTGGTAGTCCGGGTTGCGGCTAGGTTGTTGCTGTACCACCCTCAGTTTCCTCTCGTACCAATCGCTGGCGCTGGTTTCCACGGTGTGGAGCGTGTCTGCTCCGTCATCGGTAGTTGTTAGTGGGCATCGCGAGAGTGCGTCCGCTACTATGTTCAGTGATCCCTTACGGTATTCGATGTCAAAATTATACTGCTGGTGTTCGAGCGCCCATCTTGCCAGTCGCCCGGACGGGTTCTGCAGCGAGTGTAGCCACTTTAGTGAGTGGTGGTCGGTGATTACGGTGAAGTGATATCCTTCCAGGTATGGTCTCATTTTGCGTATCCCCCATAGCACAGCGAGGCACTCTTGTTCGGTGGCTGAGTAGCGCCTCTCCAGGTCGTTTAGGCTTCGGCTGGCGTATGCCACGACTCTCTCGTGGTCGGAGTGGCGTTGGAACAGGACTACTCCGAGCCCTTCTCCGCTGGCGTCGGTTTGGAGGAAGAAGGGGCGGTTGAAGTCGGGGCAGCAGAGTACTGGCGCGCTCGTGAGTTTCTCTTTTAATGTCAGGAATGCATTTGATTGTGGTGTGCCCCATACCCAAGCCTGGCCTTTCTTCAGCAGTTGGTTGAGTGGTGCTGAAATCGTGGAAAAGTCGGCGACGAAGCGGCGGTACCATGATGCGAGGCCGAGGAATCTACGAAGCTCTCGGATGTTCTGAGGCGCTGGCATTTCTCGTACGGCGGATATTTTTGCAGGATCAGTGTGTATGCCCTCGGAACTGACGATGTGGCCGAGGTAGTGGAGCTTCTGTTGCACAAAGCTACATTTGTCGAAGTTCACCTGCATCCTCTTCCGCTGGAGGCGTTCGAACACTTCTCGTAGGTTGCTCATGTGCTCGTCGAAGGTGTCTCCTAGGACGATGATGTCGTCTAGATACGCGAATACCTTCGGCTGGAGTTCCGGGCCAAGAATCGCGTCGAGAGCGCGCTGGAATGTCGCTGGAGCGGAGTGTAATCCAAACGGCATGACTTTCCACTGGAACAGCCCCCTCCCTGGGACGGTGAAGGCGGTGTATGGCCGAGATCCTTTGGCTAGGGGTATCTGCCAGTAGCCGTTTTTTAAATCAATGGTGGATATGTACTTCGCTTCTCTGAGTTGGTCGAGGATTGCTCCAATCTGGGGCAGTGGGTATGCGTCTGGTTCGCTGGCAGCGTTGAGCTGGCGGTAGTCTATGCACATCCTCCAGCTTCCTTGCTTCTTCCGAACTAGGACAATCGGTGAGCAGTACGCGCTCTTTGATGGTTCGATCCGCTTAGCTGCCAGCAGCTCATCGACTTCAGCGTTGATCACCTGCTGCATAGCCGGGTTGCGGGGGTAATAGCGCTGCTTCAGCGGCCGGTTGTGTTTGAGAGTGATCACATGCTCGGCGGCGGTACTGGGTCCGGTGATTCCGCTGAAGGTCTTCTTGTGGTGTGTCAGGAATTCGGCCAGCTGGTTATTCTGCTCCTTGCTCAGGTGTTCTCTCTCGATCAGGGCGCACAGCTGGGATGATGCATCTGTCGTTCGCGGGATGGCTGCGGGCAGTGATTGTCCGTCTAGCGTAAGGACAATTTCTCTGTCTCTGAGGAAGTCCATCCCCAAGATCATGCGTTCTGCGAGATTTGGGAGTGCCGAAGCAAGTGTTGTTGTCGCTCGCTCGTTAAACTTTATTCTTACTGGATAAGAGTACAAGCTGGAGACGCATGTTTGATCGGCCAGTTGTACGTTTCGGTGAGTAGGTTGATGTTGGATTTTCCTCTCTTCTAGGTGTTGACGTATAGATTCGTCGATGTAGGTGAGCGTTGCGCCGGTGTCTAGTAGCGCTCGTACGCGCATACCTTCGACGCTCACATCGATATAGTAGCGACCATCTACTTTTCCTCCTGGTTGAGTGTTAGTATCCACAGGGGCGGCGGCTATCGGAACTGTTCCGGTGCCGCGTATTTTGCGGGGAGGCTTCACGGTGGCAGTGTTGCACGAACAATCTCTGGAGAGGACATTGTCTCGGCCGCACCTAGAGCAGAACAGTCTTTTCGTCCTTCGGCATCGGAAGCGGAGGTGGCCGCGTCCCTTGCACCGCCAGCAGGATTCCTCTCTGTTGTACCTCTCTTCTAGGGGAGCTAGGCTGTGGGCTGCCTGTCTGGCATTCCTGGCCTCCTCGCCTTTCAGAAGCTCAAATTCATCAGTGAGATCCATCAGCTCCTTGATCGTCTTGAACTCTCCCCGTTTGACAAAAAAGGCGGTATTCCACGCGCAAGCCATCGTATATGCGCTCCAGGTGATCATCTCCGCACATAGTCGGGTGTTGGCGTATCAGCGTTTGTAGGGCCAAGATATAATCTTTGGCTTTCTCTCGGTTCTGCTGACGTCGCTGCCGGATGGCTTCTTCAAGCTGGCTCATGTGTCGCCTGGGGAGGAAGAACCGCTCAACTTCTGTACGGAATGCTGCCCACGAGTGGATTTGTAGCTTTCGCACGCGGAACCATTGGAGGGCCTTCCCACGCAGTACTTCAGGTAGGGTTGGGAGGAGGCTGTCCAGTGGGATGCGGTAGCACTCGGCTAGTTCTTCGATTCTCTCCAGGAAGTCGTGTAGCGTGTCGCCTCCTGCAAAGTTTACGTCCCATCGACGGACAGTATTCATCAGCTCGGCGTCGCTGATCTCATTACGCTTTGATGCTGTGCGCTTCATTTCCCCTGGCTGTGGACTACAGTTGTCGATCCGGACGGTGGGAATAGTGCT
>NW_023474459.1:0-3472 GCF_013731165.1 Rhagoletis pomonella
TTTTTTTGACGTCACTGTCTTCGCCCATCTGAGTTGTTACTTTGTATTGCCGTCCGGTACGCACAGTTTATATTGTCAACGTCCTCTTTAAAGTTCATCGCGTCCCTTATCTTCTCCTGTATTCGCAGACTCTCCAAAGTTAATCTTGTTTTTTCTCGTCTTTCCACGTCCAAAATTGTGGTGTTCTCAAATTCTGCCATGTGTTCGCTATTCGTCAAGTGCTGTGTAAGTGCTGTTGTTGTCTTCCTATTTTTCTCGTCTACTTGGTGTTCACTAATTCTGACTCCAAGCGCTCGTTTAGTCGTGCCTATGTATACTTTGTTACAGTTTTCGTTGACTTTACCTTTGCATTGGATTTGATAGACCGCATTATGTTGTTGTTGTTTGTTTATTTTGTCTTTTGTTTTGGTGAATATTTTGTTTAGCGTGCTATGTGGCTTATGTGCATATGTTATGTTCTTGTTTGCGTTGATTTTAATTTGTTAATTGTTGTTGCTATTAGCATCTCAATAGTTTTATTTGGGTATCCGTTCTTGTGCAGTATGTTTATTATTTTCTGTTTGTTACTTTTTCTGAACTCCTGGTCACTTAAGGAGTAGATTTTGTTGATCAGGTTAGTAGCCGTATTTTTCTTTTGTGCCCATGGGTGGTTCGAGTGGTAATTTATCATTCTCGAGATGCTATTGATTTTGAGTACCAATTTGTGATTATTTTCTTATTTGAGTGGTGAATTTCCAAATCCAAGAAGGGTAATTTGTTGCCCTCTTCTAACTCGGTGGTGAATTTGATTTTATTGTGTTGGGAATTCAACACTTTTAAAATATCTTCTGCGTCATTTCTTTTTACGATCGCGAATATATCATCTACATACTTATTGATGTATTTGATATATATGTCCTTAGATTTCAATTCAGCGATGCTGTCGTCAAGTATTTTGTCTAAAACAATGTCAGCTACAGTGGGCGATAACGGGTTTCCCATCGGCATTCCGTGTATTTGTTGGTAATATACTCCGTCATATAGAAAATAGTTGTTGTCGCATAGACAGAATTCTAACATCGTTAAGAACTGCTTCCTTGTGAGAGTGGTATATCTTTCTAATAGAGTCCATTGTTGCATTATCGTTCGGATTGCCATTTGCACCGGTATGTTGGTGAATAATGATACCACATCAAATGAAATGAGAACCTCGTCTTCTTCAAGCGTCATGGTTCTTAGATTTTCTTTTAGCTGGAACGAGTTGTGTATATTGTATTGGTCTGAGGCAATTTTTTTAAGAGTTTTTCCAATGAACTTTGAAAGGTGGTAACAGGGCACATTGGTTGAAGCAGAAATAGGTCTAAGGGGTGTATTTTCCTTGTGTATTTTCGGAAGTCCATATAGTCTAGGTGCTGTAGCTGCATTGCATGTCAATTTGTGCTTTTGATAATTGTCAATGTTTTTCTGTTTGTATATGTCATTTACTATCGCGTTGTTTTTTCTCAGCAGTTTTTGTGTTGGGTCCATTCTTATCGTTTTGTACGTATATCTGTCGCTCAATAGATCTTCCATTTTCTCTTTGTATTCTGTTTTGTCCATCATCACCGTTTTATTTCCTTTATCCGCATTTATAATTACTATAGAGTCCTTATGTTGTTTTATAAACCGTTTTGTGTCTTCAAATATTCTCAGTATGAATTTTTATTTTTTATTGTTTTTGAATTGATTTTTGAATGCGTTAATGCTGGTGGCTATATTACATCTTGCAGTATCTTTTTCCCTGTCTTCCTCTAATGTCTGAATTCCCTGCTCTAATTCCGCAATCAGATGAACCGGCGAGAAATTTTTCCGTGTCATAGGCAGAGCAAACTTTTTACCTAGGGAAAGAAGCCATCGAGATTCTCTTGGAATTGGGATGTTGGTTTTGTTTATAAACCAATCTTCGTTGATTACAAACCCGTATGTTTTAAAATTCTTTCTTAGTTGTCTTTGTAATTTTTCATTGAGACTGTTTTCGGTGTGACGTGCTATATTTGTTGAAAAATGGTTCTGTTTTCTGTTACTCGCATAAAATCGGACTCCTCAAGCTTTTTATGTAGATCTGGTTTAATGTGTTCTATATTTTTTCGGACTAATTTTATTTGGATGTTGGCTTCTTTTATTTCCAAATTTAAGATTTTCAGTATAAACTGTTCTTAAATTTTTTCCAACTCTTTTTTCGTAATGTCCAATTGGAACCCATCTTTTATTCTCATTAGTTCACCAGCTACATGTGGTGGTGTTATTCCAAAATTCTTGCATTTTAGTAGAAATTTCAGTCTTTGTTCTTGTTTAGCTAATTTTTTATAGTTTTTGTTGTACTGTTTTATGGTGTAGCAAGTCACCTCGTCATATTTAAATCTAATGTGTTCGAAGAAGTGTTTCATGTTGTGTAATTTATGCTTTGTGTACTGGTTGCATCGGTAGTTGCTCACCGAATAAATTAAGTTGATTGTTTTTTGAGGCCAGTGTTAAAATTTCCTATTGGGTCATTGGTAGAGCTTTCCGGCCGGTATATTAAAAAGGCAAACTGTGTTTCCTCTTTCTCCTACGCGTTTCGGCGTACTTCACGCCTTCATCAGGGAGTCTGATTTATTGCAAAAAAAACAAAACATAATACACACAACAATTAGACATAGTTACATATGACTGGAAATTATACATACATATACATATACATATCTTTTTTATCACAATAGCAAATACATATTAAATTAGTGTAACTATTTACATTACAATAAACGCAAAACATTTAACTAAACACTTTTTTTTTGTTTGTTTTTTTGACGTCACTGTCTTCGCCCATCTGAGTTGTTACTTTGTATTGCCGTCCGGTACGCACAGTTTATATTGTCAACGTCCTCTTTAAAGTTCATCGCGTCCCTTATCTTCTCCTGTATTCGCAGACTCTCCAAAGTTAATCTTGTTTTTTCTCGTCTTTCCACGTCCAAAATTGTGGTGTTCTCAAATTCTGCCATGTGTTCGCTATTCGTCAAGTGCTGTGTAAGTGCTGTTGTTGTCTTCCTATTTTTCTCGTCTACTTGGTGTTCACTAATTCTGACTCCAAGCGCTCGTTTAGTCGTGCCTATGTATACTTTGTTACAGTTTTCGTTGACTTTACCTTTGCATTGGATTTGATAGACCGCATTATGTTGTTGTTGTTTGTTTATTTTGTCTTTTGTTTTGGTGAATATTTTGTTTAGCGTGCTATGTGGCTTATGTGCATATGTTATGTTCTTGTTTGCGTTGATTTTAATTTGTTAATTGTTGTTGCTATTAGCATCTCAATAGTTTTATTTGGGTATCCGTTCTTGTGCAGTATGTTTATTATTTTCTGTTTGTTACTTTTTCTGAACTCCTGGTCACTTAAGGAGTAGATTTTGTTGATCAGGTTAGTAGCCGTATTTTTCTTTTGTGCCCATGGGTGGTTCGAGTGGTAATTTATCATTCTCGA
>NW_023474460.1:0-3472 GCF_013731165.1 Rhagoletis pomonella
ACTTTTCATTTTCTATTTGGCACGTTTTAGCACTTTTTTATCCTCAATATGGCACTTCATAGCTATGTATGTTTGGCAGCCCTGTTGGCAAATTTGATCACTAGCTGACCTTCACCTAGCTCTCTTTGCTGGGTTCGGACTACAAAAATGGAAGTAAATATCAAGTATTCGTAGTAGATGTGCATTTCTTATCTTTATAAAAACAATTCATTTCTCCTCGTATACTTGTACAAATAAGGAGCTAAAGCGGCCTTATAAGGGTCGATATCTGTAGACTGGAAAATCGACCAGCTAGTGGTTGAGATGTCATTTACACGGCTCGATTTTGGTTGAACGACAAAAAGCTACTAGAAAATCGACCCGTGGAAAGGCGCCTTAATCCAGCGAGCAATTATCATTAAAGTTAAAATGCCTTGGTTAAAATTAATAAAAAGTTATTTCATTCTTTCTTTACCGGGACATTTGTTACATCGGTGGGCAATGACGCAATTACAGAACTTTAGACAGAGCAATATTTTTCGATCGGGTTCAAATCGGGCGATTGTGAGGGCCTATTCACGAATTCAAGTGTATTTGCAAAGTTGCTATAGCTCACCAATGTAACAAACGTGTCGATAAAAAGGTAAAATATAACTTTCAGTTTGCTATTAAAAACCCCACCTCCTTTCTATTTGAAGACTAAATTTGTTGATGCAACAAAACGGAGCAGATTTTCAGTTGAGCGAAGTAGAGGACTAGGTTTAAAATTTTTTCGACAAAACGGAACAAATCTACTCCTATCGGAGCGAAGTCCGAACGATGGCTTATTGTGTATATGTGTATTGTGTATTTGGTACACAAAGTCAGTACTGCGTACTGCGATGAACATGATGTCGGTGGTATGTAACTAATTTTTTCGCAACTTTTCATACCCTTCCTCCCGTAAACTGTTTTTCCCTTTCTCCGCCCGCGCTCGCACTTTCGCAACTGCGCGGGCAAAAAAGTGCCCATCCTGGTATAGTGTATACATACATACATATGTACCTATGCATTCGGTGTGCTTAAATTAAAAAAGCATCACTAAATACCGCACCAAGCATTGAATTCCAATTATGTTGGCTTTTTGGTTTCCCAAAAGCACTAAATTTATTTTTGGGTTAAATGCGCTATGTATATTTTTCTTTTAAAGCAAAAGTTCTAATTGGCGATGGTATTGATTTTTGGTTCTTACATAGAACACTGATAAGATTCACAAACTTATCTTAGGACTTAACTAAAATAATCAACATTATTTGTAGACGAATATATTTGTGTTCGTACGAAATAGTAGCTTATATCGGGAGGCTGGCTTTAGTAAAATGTACCATTTCCTATATTATTTAAACAACAAGGATTTTTTTTTATGGAACTATACGAATATTGACTTGCTAGCATCGCCATTAACATTACCGTCTCGGCGCCAGTGAGTCTTTCGGAATTGTATGCTGCGAATGGTTCATTATACTAAAGCCAGTCTTCCGACATAAGCTACTATTCTATACGAACACAGATATGTATACTTCCTAATAGGCTTGTAAAATGCGCAATACCCAAATCCCTCGCATGAGTTATTATCGGTAAAAAATTGGGTACGCTCAAATCTGGCATCGCTGCAGCAAGTACAGCGCCAGTGAAACAGTGTTGATATTTTAAGTACAATTGTGCTTTTTTCAGTACAATTAATTTTAAAATGTACAAAAGTACAATTTGCCGATTTTAAGTACAATTTCAACATCCAAAATACTTTTTGTACCAAACGCTCAAATCTTTTCTAGCACTTTGATTCTTAATCCGTTTACATTTAAGTAAATGGATATACCTATATTTGCTACAAAACGAAATTATGAATTGTAATTAGTGATGTGCGTTATGGTGATTGCGATTTCTTATCTCCGGCGGGTGAAATATCCCTCATCGTTATTTATTTTGAAAAAATCTTTGGAAATGCAATTTACCTAATGGCGATCCTGCAGAAATAGAAGTAATTGAGCAATTTTGGGGTTGAAAGTAAAAAATGTATGTAAATTTCATGCGTTGAAATTATAAATTTCCCTTGAGGATTTCCATTTTATCGTTAGTGATCTCATTTTATGTTCATTAATATGAACTGACCTATATAGTGTATTAATGTTTTATCATCATTGTCTTCATCTTTGACAAAATTACACGGTCACCCGGTATTTATTTTATTTTTTTAAATAATTTTAATTATTTTTTTTTATAAAATTGTAGCTCATTAACAAACAAAAACCTTGCAAATAAATCGAAACTTGAATGAATGAAAAAACAACAAAGTTTCATCAAATTTTCACAGTTTTTGTTCAGAATTTGTAGACATGTTTTGGGTTAACAATTTTGTAGCCCATTCATTCTAGTATAATAAGGTGCAAGTTAGAAGTGTCTAGAAAATACCATTGATTTTTTGAATATTTCTGTTTGCGGTGTTGCGCACTTTCATCCATATAACGAACGTTCGCATTTTATGTTATATGGATGAATGCGCGTGTACCGTTGTTGTTTTTTATTCCAATATTTTAAATTAAGCTTTATTTTATAGTTTTTCTTAGACAATGATAAATGATGTACACAAATTTCAGTTTGGAAAAAAAGTGCAACACCTTCAACGTAAAAAGTTCTCAAAAATCTACGCGAATTGAATGTACCATATCGATCATTTAAACTTCTCGAACTCGCCCACTACTAAAAATGATTATTTAAATCTAAAGTATATATTAAATGATATTTAATATTTGCTTTAGAGACGAAATTTCGACAAATTTGTTTAAACAAAAATGTTAAGCGCATATGCAGAATGTGGAAGCGAGATTCTTCTGCTTGCGTTTCTATGTTTATATCATTTATCAGTTTAAGCACATACGATTTAATGTAAAAAATATATTTTTAATTGCGGATCCGAAAGAAATATTTATTAGTTGCATTGAGTTACGCAAAAATAGTGCCGAAAATCAATCGATTGTGCTGAAGGTGCCGGCTGCTTCCGAAAGGGCCGAAAATGGGACAATGCACACTTATTTTCCATCACTGTCACAAATACAATCTCACTATTCTGTTGACTTCGTTTTCCCCTTCCGATAACTATTTGCTTCCGCGCTTGCCCAGCACCGCTGTGCAAAGCTTTGCACGCACAGTCGCCCGCGACACATATGTGCTGATTTGGGCACCCCTAACCTAGACCTTCAATCTCTTCAACTTTCATCCAAATCCTGACATGAAATGCCTCTATTCTAATATTTAATACTAATACTTTTTTCGCAAAATAGCGTATTGCCACCCCGAAAAATTGGCGTTTCACCCAGCAAATCGTGCTGGCTGTTCGATTTCGAACATTCTCTCACTCCGTGCTGTGCACAACAACAATTGCACGGTGATTGCCAATCGAAATTGGTGGAGTAACCACGGCCTTACGCTCTGTTTGGTGATTGGCGAGCACAGG
>NW_023474461.1:0-3472 GCF_013731165.1 Rhagoletis pomonella
TTGTATAATTTTTATGAAGAAAATTTGTGTCCCCAGGTTTTGGTCCCCTCTGTTACGTCCACTCATTTTATTGAAAAATGTTTGTTAAACGTTATGACGCGTATATTTCTCTTATGCTTCTCCATCATAACTTAGCTAAAATCAACAAAATGTGTTTTGAACTGTTCAGTCTTGTTTAGTGCGTTGTTGAGTAAGGAACCCAATTGTATGCCGGGTACGTACCCTTATTCAGTGTCAACTCTGTTACTGTTGAAAAACGGTGAGTAAAGTGATTTTTTATTTATTTTATAATTTTTTTATAAATATTTTATGTACATTAATTAAGTGGACAAATAAATTCTCCAAAATTCGAATAAAAAGCTAAAATATGGTATTTTTTGAGTTAATTTGTCCCCTCTGTTACCGGTCCACTCTGTGACTTATTAACTCCAAAAAACTCCAAAAATTAAAAAAAATACTGCTGGCTATGGATTCCTATTGTTGATACCATCCGTAACCACATGAGGCCAATTATAAACATATTTGGCCAACTTAATTTTTAAAAATTACAAAATTCAGAATGGTCATGTTTTTTAAGAACGACCCATATATAGTTCGGCTTCGCCCGAACTTATACTTCTTTACTTGTTTTAAGTTGGTTTTAGTTACACTTTCTGTGCCTTATTAGCCACACTTAGCACATCTTTTCCAAAATTAGTTTTGAAGCTATGAGTTAATAAACACGTTGCTAGTAAACTCTTTAATAATAATAATAATAGATTGGCGCTTACACATATGTTAGTGTTTGGCCGAGCTTCTCATCCTCTTTTAGGCGCTTCTTTTCTGTAACGTTGCGCCCACATTTGCTATAATATTTCCAGAAGCATTGCTAGACAGAGGAAACTAAAATTTAATGAATGCTTACATATTGACCAGCGCCTATACATCGAAAGAAAAAAACTCTTTTACCAAAAATCAATTGTAAATAGCCGCCAAAGTCGAAGAAACATTTTCCAACTAATTTCTTTATGATGTATGCACTTTCCATCTCATCAAAATAAATCATTATATCTAACTATTGACCACCCAGAGCTACAAATTTACTTCTACTCGTACAGCTTGTTAACTTAATTTACCCATAAATTACGAAACTAATCCCGCAGCTAGGCCCACAAAATGTTTGCGTACACATACGTACATATACACTTATAAGTAGGTACGTAGGTACTAGGGATGTTTCGAATGTCATATTTTTCACATTCGCGAATGCGAATGCGAGTGTGAATTTTCGGAATACGAATGTGCGAATGCGAATGTTAGGAATAAAATTAAAAAAGCTATAATCAACTTAAGTCATCATTTTTATTACTTAAAATTTTTTTAAATTATTAGAACATTGAACGAGTGATTAACCTATACAGTATTTTAATCTAGTAGTCAAAGTTCAAAAGGCACACATTAGTAGCGTTCTTGTACGCGACATTTTGTACTAACTTTCACCTTTTGGTGTTCTTGTACCCAAAAAACTTGTAAGAAAAGGGAAATTGAGAGGGCAAAGTGACATTTCTTTTTTAGGAGAAGTTTGCAAGTTTTTGCTGGATAAATTTTTGCTAGTAAGAATTTGCAAGTGAGAAAAAACAGCTGATCGCATGTTGCTGGGGGGAATTGAAACTAATAAAATAAATATTTATGAGGTTTTTATAGTTGAAATTGACAAAATAAACCTATTTAAATATAATATATGTCGTTTTATTGGGAACTAGCTGCGAATAAACAACAAATTAATCAGCTGTTCGTAAAACTTGCAAATTATTACTGGTTTTGCGTTCTTGTACTGTTTGCTATGAGAGCGAATTCTCATAAATTAAGTTACTGGAGAGTTACTGGAGAATTTGTAAAAGAACACAACTATTCCCAGCGTAGCGGACGTTACGTCGGACGTTTTTTTTTTTAATTTTTTGCCGAAAAAAAATATTATAAGTTAAAAAAATTTTGTGGTATAAGGGAAGGTTTATAGCAGCATTTATGAGAACAAAATAATGGAAACTTGAAGTTGAGTTAATTTCGGTGTATTTGCCTTCGAAATTTATGTTCGGATGTTACTGAAAAAGGAAGCGATTTTGATATGATCATCAAAGTCAACCGATTTGCGCAAATTGTCATGCATGGAGAGCACAATCTACAAAAATACTTTGAAGAGAAAATAATGAAGTGTGTATGTGTTACATTACGGACGTTATTTTTTTTTCGTTGCAAAAATTGATTTATTTAAAGCGACATTTTTGTATTTTATTAAAAGATATAGTGCTTAAAACCAACGCTATTTAGAACTTTGTTTCAAGAAGTAGAGGGGCAAATCAGATTTCTCAAATAAATGTGAAAAAATATGAAATATGAATATGTTGTACTATGCATTTTTTACAACAAAAATGAGAGAATTCCAATTGCATGCATTTTTCATGATTTTGGTTGACTATTTATCGGATTCGCCCATATAAGGCCGGCTGCACTGAACAATGGCTCACTTGGAACGTTGGCGGGTGGAGCGCTCAAATATTCGCGCGCCAGATCTGTCAATTTGTCTTATTTTAGTTTAGTTTTCCAACAATCGAGAGGATTTTCACCGAGATGAGCTCGTTTTTCTTTATCTTAATTTCACCATTTTTAATGTCTCCAGATTCTACATCCAAGCCTTCGCCTTCGCTGGAGGAATCTAAAATTATTTCTAGGTTGCTTATAAAACTTTTAGCAGTACTTGTTGAAGGCCCATCAATGTTGCTTGATATACTACTTAACCGTTTAGCGCCTGAAGCTAAAAACCGGTTATTGTCCGCACCCTGGTTAGACCGACCTAGAGCCATTTCTACAATATTAGAGTGGACTCTCTGCCCATGTACACATTCACATTCGCAAAATATTCGAATCATTCGCATAACAAATGCGAAAGCAAATATTCGCAGCATCCCTGGTAGGTACTAACATGCCTCAGTTATATACATATGTATGTTGTTAGTCATTATTATAGACTGCAATAGCTCATTCAGTCAAAAAATTGATAGATTATGGCCAAATATTTGCATACCACTGTGGGACAATCAGTAACAAGCGAAAAACAGCTAAATGGAAGACTTAAAAAATTGAATAGAAAATTTCAAAAAAAAAAACACAAAAACAACTGCATAAAGACTTACAACCAAATAAGAAAAAAATAAGCCCGCAACTAAATCAAGCTATCAATATTTAGCTGGGCAATCGACGCGGAATTCATTAGGTGCAATAAATTGTGTACTAAATTGTAAATTTGAATATTTGTGTGTGTGTGTGTGTGCGTGTGTCTGTATTTGTATTGTGCATGCAGCTTAACAATTGTGCAGTAGAAAAAGTGGGTGTCGCAGCAGCAGGCGCAAGGTGAGGGCAAATAGCCGCGAAAAACATTTAAAGCAGCTGCTGCTGTTTGGTGAGCATCTACATATGCGCTGCATGCCAGCCAATC
>NW_023474462.1:0-3472 GCF_013731165.1 Rhagoletis pomonella
GGGGGATAGGGTGGTGCGTTGTGCAGCGGTGTTGGCTGTTGTACGGATAACTGCTTGTGCCGCGCTACGTTGTTGGCCATATGTAGTGGCGTAGTGCTGCCATATGGTTGTGTTGGTGTGGACTTTCGCTTAAATCGAATTTATGGCAGGGGTTAATAAACTGCAACTGGGTCACTAGGACGGCATGCAATTTTGGACCAACAACAAATACAACAATAACAACCCCAATACCAACAACAACAATAAGAAAAATAATAAAGATAATATTTAACAACAACGTAGTAAGACGATTGCACACTCGGGCCGCGGGCATCGGAGTAGTTGAGCCAAAGCACACCAGCCAACCAACCAGCTGGCGGGTAGACGCAGCGGACGGACACAAGAAGAGACAGATGTGCTATGTATGGACATACATACATATTTTCTTGCATATACATATGCATGTATGTGCATATATGCTTATATTCGTTTACAAGTAAATAGCTGCATTTGTGAGTATGCATCTACAGCTGTGTTTTTGGCCCACTATGCCAACATTTAGCTAGGCGTAGTACTCGTGGCATCACCAGTGGTTTGCATGTTGGCCTGTTAACATGCGGTGGTGGTACGGCGCGCATGATGCTCATAGAAATAAGTATGTACATAAGCATGGTTATGTGTCTGTACGTCTTGCAGCCAAAACAGCATTGAATTGTAATTCGCGCTGCTTAACTATTCGACCATTAACACCCGCCCACTCCCTCAATTCTTCGCTCACTCACACACGCCCCCTTTTAACCGTCCGTCTCTGGCCAACTACATACATATGTATATTTAACTAATGCCATCGCTGCTCGGCGGACACTCGACCGATAGGCAGTTAGGTAGCCAGCTTTAATCAAGGCGCTTTTCGCCAGTGTGGCTATGAAAATGTATATCAAGTCCAACTGCTTCGGCTGAAAGTGTGCTATGCTGTTGAATTGAAAAGGCGTACGCGGAGTAGTCGAACGAGCGATGGCGTTGTATTTTTGTACATACATACATATATACATAAGTAAGCGGGTAAGCTCAGGTAAAGGTGTTGAACGTTGAGAAATTTGTTTTGTGCAAATTACCTTTGAGTTCTACATTTTGGCCTCCAAAAACACACTCATGCATATGTACTATGTATGTATGTATGTATTTAGGTGAGTGGCGTTGCAATCACTAGGCCGTACGTTGTGTAAATTGGCTTTACGGGCGACGGACGAAAATAAACAGCGCGCGCGATTTGAAGGTGGCATTTGAAAGGCAAAATTGTCGAGTTCGACACATAAGTGGATGTAAGCGAACATTAACGGCATAAATATGCAAGCAAGTAGAAAAAAGGGGGTGTGGGTGTGTAAAAGTGTTGTTTCAACTTTTTTCGTACTTTTAGATGTAAAGGTTAGGATATTGCACATATGGGGCATTCCAGCCCAATTCGAACACCATTTGGCTTTCGAAACTCCGATTTTTTCATAATTATTTATGTTGTAGTGGCAATTGCGAGAGACCTGGCTGATTTTTTTTTTAAATTGTTTTTGTAAAGCCGTTTTTAACATATTGATGTTTAAAAAAAAAACGTAAAGTGCTACCTTTCAGGTTTGTTCGAATATTGGGTACGGTTTAGTAAGTGGCCCACCTATTTCGGGGTATTGCGTCCAAAGGGGTGACCCGATCCTAAAAAAAATTGCACACACTTGTAGCCAAGGGTCTACCCATTACTTTAACATCCACTATTGCAATTTTTGGTCACTAATTTATTTACAAATTGGGTTTGAAATATGCCCTTTTTTGTAAAATTCGGAAAATAGCTCACATTTATCACTCCTATTTTCCTTAAAGCAGCCACTTCACTAATGCATTTTTATATTCCCCTTCACTTTAAACTTTATTCGACTTGTTACAACTTTCTTTATTACTTTAATTTTAATCTATCAATCACAATTTATTAAATAAAAACATCTTCAAAACCACGCGTTTGCCTTTGGTTGCATATGCACATTAAATGGTGGCGTTTAGCTGTCAAACTGCTAAATATACAAGAAGGATGAGAGACAAAAGAAAATATGATATAACCCAGTCAGCATTAAAAATATAAACCTTTCCATGGAAAATATGTATTTACTGTCCCTGCGGCTCCTTTCGGGTGTTGGGTATGGTTGTATTTCTAAGTATAACGGTGAATTTCATTTTGTACGCGAAATTTATATGAACTATTTCATTTCGATTGCTGCACATATTTTTTTCGATTTTTCTTATTAAAATGGCTGGTAAGTAATTAACGTATATAAAAATTGCCCATAAATGCAATTCTTTTGTTTCTAGATGAACGTCCTTCCACAAGCGCAAGCGCAAGGGATTACAATAAAGGCGGTGGATGGAATTTTGCGCGTTTGGTGTTGGAGTTGAGGACCCATGAGCAGGGGACTCAATTCGCGGAGGAGCACGGCTTAATCCCAAATACAAGGGTTTGCCCCTTTCATAAGTTACCTATGAATAGGCGAAAGGGTGGCAAGTTTGGGTTTTTCGTATGCCGGCGGGGAAATTGTGCCAAAAGACCCCGCGTATCTGTAGCTGCAGGGACGTGGTTCGAGGGGGTCCGTATAAGCGTGCCCCACGTGTACTATCTCATGTACGCCTTCGTTGAGAACTTCAGCCGAGAAATGGTTCTGCGCCAAGACCACGTGAAAGAACAAACAACTCTCTCATCTGCGACTATCACCGACTGGTATAGCTATTGTCGAGAAGCCGTGGTAATATACCAGTTGGACCACCAAGAAGCCAGCGGAAAAATAGGTGGTCCGGGGAAGATAGTCCAGATTGACGAGAGTAAATTTGGAAAACGCAAGTTCAATAAAGGTAATTTTTGTTCCCTTGTTGTGTTATGATTTTAATTTTCCCTTTCCCATTTTCAGGCAGACGAGTGGAGGGTCACTGGGTCTTGGGCATGATCCAAGATGGCAGCGAGGATCTACGCCTGGAAGTATGCCCAGACAACTGCAGGTCAGCGGATATTCTGATTCCGCTGATCAAGAAGCATGTGGCCGAGGGGTCGATCATAAGGACGGATTTTTGGCGCGCATATGATTGCCTTTCTGATCATGGTTTCACCCATCAGAAGGTCAATCATAGCGACGCCATTAATCCGTTTATCGCAGAAGACGGGACCCACACACAGCGGATAGAATCGCAATGGAGGGTGGTGAAGCGATTCTTTTCTACGCGGAATTACAACCACACCGGTAATTTCGCTGATGTGGTAGTGGAGTACTTGTGGAGGCGTAACACAAAAAAGGCCAAAAAGGATATGTTTTTGGCATTAATAGAGGCTATTAAATATGTATACAATTTAGAATTGAAAAAATAAATTGTTCCACTCAATTTATTCTTTTAATTTTTTGGTGGTCCCTCTTTTCCGGCAACACAGAAAGGAGAATTCTACTGCCTGAGGGTTATAATCCCTAAGTGC
>NW_023474463.1:0-3472 GCF_013731165.1 Rhagoletis pomonella
ATTCTAAACTATTGTATCTATCTTTAATGACTTCCAACAGATAAGAACACTATACATTTTGAACCGAATTCCCGTCAGCCTTTGCCAAATTTGATTTGTAGGCAGCGTTGTTCCATCTTCAGTGGCATTTTTCAAAAAATCTGTTTGCCTCGAAACCAAATTTGACAAAAGAAGGCGGAAATTCGTTCATAAATGCATCCAACTCCTACCATGCAGTTAGCTACAATAATCAAAAAGGGACCCCACACACCATAATTATCTTGCCTATGGTTTTATATCGCCAGTAGTTAGCCTTAGGCGAAAAGCACAATCTCTTCCCAATGGCACTTCTAGAATAGTACAGAGGATAGCTTCTTTTGCTCGCTGTCTAGTTACTTATTTTGGGGAATGGAATAATCTCTATCTTAACAAGTTAAATGACAAATCTAAAATTACCGGACCACTTTGTGATAAAGTTTATATAACAATAACAATCATGTCGTCAGCACGAGCTCTCGGCTTTGAAGTCTACAGAAATAAGCTTAAAAATATCCCCTATGGAGATACCCACGCTTACCTATGCCGAAGAGAGGTTTTACGCCCCTCCTGCTTGACAGTTCCGTGACAAAGCATGAGCTGTTCAAACTCAACAATGTTAGCTTCAACTCCACGCTTATTGAATCCTCTTACAATCGTCTCAGGTCTCACCAAACACTATTTATGTACAAAAGACTCCGCTATACCTTTACCAATTGCAAGCAAGGCAGACTCATTTGTTTTTTTTTACTTCAAATGAGCGTCCTGAGGCAGGCCCAGTCGTATCGTATTTATAATACACAGGTTAACTTTCAGAGTCTTTTGAGGCTGTGTCGGTAACAAGGAATGTTATTTATAATATACATACGCATCAATCATCATTTACAGAGTTTTCTTAAGGAAGAGGGAGCCTGACTATCCCAACATCACTTGGAGGTACATGAACCTCTTAACTGGTTTGAGCGTAAATGTCAGTCTCCACAAACCTCCACAGTTTGGGGGTATACTCCTGCCTCTGAGGAAATGTAGAAAATGGTAAAATTCGATGCATTGCGACGCCCAGAACTCTGTTATATATTGTTTATATCAGCGTGCTTTTCTTCAGCTATACAATAAAAATTGAAACAGTTTACAGGAGGTGGGTCCATAAAAAGAACAATAGAAATTGAACTCGCAGTTCCTCGCAGCTGGAACTATTTCAAATACGACACACATACTTAATGTTTACTGGTCAGAAGAATAATTCAGCTCACTTCCTTGGACCTTTTAAAATATCCCTTTTTAAATTAACCACTCGAAAACTTGTATCCCTCATGGACAACAAACGGCATTTCCATTTCAATTGCTGGCTAAACCGGCTGTAAATGTTTACTTAAAAATTTATTTTTTACACTGTTTATAGTTTAAGCTCGCCCTTATAGTCGAAACTAGAAGAGTTATTACAATTAATTCGTGACCCACCCTAATGGGTATCTATACATACATATGCATACGGGTTCATTTTTGGTATCGATTTCCATAAGTATCTGTAACTGGGACAGGAAAATTGAATTTGTAATTTGTAGCAGCATATTAGCATAAGAAAAGCGATAAAGCAACCCTTTTTACGAACGAATTTCAAAAGTTTCATTGAAAATTGCTGGCACACATACTTATGTGCTACATGCATACATTCATGAACGTGGTCAAGCGAAGTGTCCGTTGTCGGAATAATTAATCACTGCCACACATGCGATTTATAATGTTAATTGGCGTGGTAAAATGTTGTTTTCTTTGCCTTTCCGAAATATGTATGTGTAGGTGTGTGACAGCGGTGGTCAGAGGCTTTTGAAGCAGTCAGGCGCACATTCTGGACACTTTTAAGAAAATTTTTGAGAAAGGTCTCTTTACATACATACGCATTACCAATTACTGACAGTTTATCGCTTTCATTTATTGAGCTTTCAGTGCTTGACCGCGTTGCATTTATTATTCATGCCCACATTTCACTGCTTATAACCTCAGCTAAGGAGTAGCAACCACCCGCACAACACCAAATATTTCTAAAAACATACATTTTTCCTCTACCAGTCATAAAGACACACATACAGTGTCGGGAATGATGTGGAGATCACATCAAAGCGATAGTGCAAACACTTGCCACTGAACCGCTGAGTTTAGTTGTTGTTTTTTTTTGTACTTCTTTACGTAGTAGATTGCAGTCAACTGCAGTTCACTTCCGCACCGATTGTTGCGCTCAAATCTGGTATGTATGTATGTATAGCTGCTGTTTTCCTTAATATTTGCTGCTGCCACTCCTAAACGCTACGACTACCCAAACTACTCGTTGTCTCCTTCAAACACTGACACTTCAAATGTCAAAGCTATAAGTGTACATTGCTTGCTGGCTCATTGCCTGCGCGCTGGTGGCAAATGGCATGTGGCATGTGGCAAGTGTATCCTTTGCTCAGCGACAACCGTAAGAACGTACTGGCAATCACTGACAACAAACGCAAATAGTTGCCTTTAGTGTCATGAAAAATTCATGTTGTTTTGGTTGCGTCAACTTCATTCCATCATCGACCAGCTGGCGCATCCTTTGTAGCACGCGATGAAGTGCATCAGCAAAATCACGAAATGTACGTGTGCACGTAAAGTGTAACTATTGCAACTTCATACTGTTATCCGCAGTGCTGCAACTTATGCAAACTTCTGCTTATTATGCCAAAATTGTTTACTCATCAACCGAAAAATGGAAGAAGAAAAAATGCAAGTAAGCATACAAGCGATTCTTGGCTGTCCTTTGGCTCAGCTGCGTGTCGCTGATGCAGCAACGTTGCCGTAGTCTTGCTGTCTTAATCTTAAACGATGTGTGATTGCAGTTTACCTTAACGAATTATCGATGTGGCTTCCAATTTTTGGCGCCCTTAATGCAAGCACCGTGCACTGAGGGAGTAAGGACAAAATTATATTTAGCTGCGGACTAAATTAAAGTATTTACTTGCATGTAGTTGCATATTAGTTTCTAGTAATCGCACCATAACACTAGAAAGACGGGCAGGGGGTCATAAGACCCTTTTTCATATTTGACTGTCAATATTTGTTTTGCCAGCTATTTTTACAAATTGGTATTTCGAGACTTTTATTATTATTATTAGATTTTCCAGACTATCTAGTATTAAAAGTTAGCCGGTACATCTGTGTTACGCTTGAGATGAAGAAAAAGAAGAGGTTTTGAACTAAGCTGCCTTTCCGTGATCGCCGGGGACTAAGTAAGCTTCAAATTTTTTAGCATGTCGCACATAGAACTGCATCGAAATGCCTTCTGATATCACTACAACATCTATGTATACAACTGAGACCCCTTTACTCTTAGCTAAAGAGCACACCGAAATAAGTGAGTACGAAAAGCTTGAAATTCTGTCCGACAGGAAAAAATGGAAGGTTTCATGACTAGGGCGAACTTCTATAAGAAAAA
>NW_023474464.1:0-3472 GCF_013731165.1 Rhagoletis pomonella
TCCTGTTCGAGTTTCCTCGACAGGAGGAGGCTCGAAATAGTTGGGCTCTGGCTTGCAATGTAGATGCGTCCCTCCCTGACAGGCTATTTGTTTGTCAACGCCACTTTGAGCCACAGAATGTAACTAAAAATAAACTTTTAAATAGAGCCGTTCCCTGTTTGAATTTGGAGCCCGACACTAGAAGTCGCTCACCTAGTGTCGGCTCTGATTGGCATTGCCCACCTGTCACTAAAACTTATGATAGAATTCCTGTAGATGATGAAGGAGTCTTAACTCTAGAAGAGTTCGAGAAATATTCCCTGTTAGAGGAAAAAAGGCAGGCTAGTTTAGGAAATGCCGCCAGTGTGGGCTCTGACATCACTGCCAGTCGCGAACGATTTGCTCAGGCTGCTCGTTATTACCAGAGCAACGCTTTAAAATTAAACGAGAGAATTAAAGAACTTGAGCGCGAAAATGCGGATTTGATAAATCGAGTTAGAGAGCTTTCTAAAAGTGCAATAATCGCGCATCCAGGTTCAAGTTTTGATTCCATAAATTTTGCCAAAATGATTGTTTCGCCAAAGAATTGCCGGTATAGCGATGACCAGAAGGCATTGGCGCAAAATGTAAATTATATGTCATCTAAAGCTTATACCTTTATGCGTGATAGTTTGGGTTTTAATCTACCCCACCAAACTTCTCTTTTACGTTGGCGCCCCATAAGGTATGTTGTCCCGGGGTTCGACGCCAATGTCATTGGCAATTTAGAGTCTGTTGTGAGTAAAATGTCTTCAACAGAACGCATTTGCGTTCTGTTATTTGATGAGATTATTATTAAACATGATCTCTCATATAATAAAAGTAAAGATTTAATTGATGGGTTTGTGGACCTTGGGGAAGGCCAGCGTGAAATGAGAATAGGGAATAAATGTTGTTTCTTTATGATAAAAGGCCTTTGTTCAAAGTGGAAATACGTGTTTTCGTATTACATCTCAAGTGGTGGCCTTAATACGAAAACACTTATGGAAATTTTGAACATGAATATTAGTGTACTTAAAAAAATCGGTTTAAATGTAAAAGCAATTGTTTGCGATCAAGGGCCCGCAAATACTTCAATTTTCAATCAATTTAAAATTTCCGAAGGCAATTCTTATTTCTTGCACGAAGATTCCAAAATTTATTGTTTGTATGACTATTGCCATCTAATTAAGTCCGTCCGTAATACCTTGTTGAAATATGATATTCAAACTCCCGATGGCATAGCTAGTTTTAAAGTAATTAAAAAGCTTTATGAAATCGATAGATCAAATCCTCATTTTAAGATTTGTCCAAAATTAACCGAGTCACATATTTATTTGCAATTTTTTGAAAAAATGAGTGTTTCCCGCGCCACTCAGGTCCTGAGCAATTCGGTAGCGGCTAGCATAAGCATGGCCCTTAACGAAAATTTATTGGGCCATGACGAATATTTGATCAAATGCCCATTGTCTAAAAATCCCCATAAGTGTCCGATTCGGCGGGAGGACACTTCGAAAAACGAAAGATTGAACAGCCATATAGAGTTTTTGCAGTCATTGAAGCTCCCTAACGGTGCGCGTGTTAAATGTATTGAAGGCTTTTGCATAACAATCCGCTCGTTGCAAAAGCTATGCAGGGAGCTCTTTGACTGCCATGTCAATCTTGACTTTATTTTTCCGGGGAAACTTAATCAAGACGCGTTAGAAAACTTTTTTATAGAATCCGAGCAAGTCAGGGTATTAATACCCACCCCTCTGCACATGACGTGCAATATATTGTGGCGCGATTAATTTCAATGAAAATCTTACGGCACCGGTTCGAAAAAACGGGCGCTAACTGCGAAGATGACGATGATATTAGCTTAGACTGGAACCTAGGCCCCGAAGATCGTCATCTCGAAGAAGCAGTTAGCGAATCGCACTCTGAGCAACTCGTTATTGAAGAAATTGATGTGCCGGACGAGAATTTGGTTGAAGACCAAGAAAAAGCTGAGGTATCGGTGCAACGTTACTACATTGGCTATGGTATATACCAGAAAATTCTATGTAGATTGAAATGTCAACGTTGCACCGAAACCATGACAAAAACGTAGAGCGATTTGCAAATGCATTCCGAAGCCTTAATCCGAGCGAAGAATTACAAAGGGGAGGATGACTTGAGGCTTGTAAATCCGCAGGATTATGTCTTCGAAATGTTCCGCCTGCAAATGTCATGGTACCGACAGCTCTTCACAAAATATGCTCAGAGTGCAAACGTGCGAAGTAAAATCACATCCGCGATTAAAGTAAAGGCCGACGAAATATTTCCCACATGGTATTCGGATACCGAGGATTGTAGAGATCATCGTTTGCAATTATTAGATTTTCTTGTTACGGTTCTCCTTTACAAAAACTCAAAGTGGATGTTGAAAAACGAGGTAAATAGCGCCAGGGAGGACAAACGTAATCAAAAGTTGAAAAAACTTAAATAATTGCAAGCCAGGGCTCGCTATTTAAGCGAGAGCTCAAGTTTCTCGACGGTAATTAATACAAGTTAATAAAACACTGTTCAGTTGTTTCATTAAATATCTCTATATTTTTATTTCAGCATCGTCTTTTTGTACGTATCTATTTAGGTTTTTCTACTTTCAGCATTTTATCTTATTTTTCCTATTTTTCCACAGGCTTATCTATTTTCAGCTTTTTTCTTTCTTTTCAGAGTTTTTTCAATTTTTTAACAGCTTTGCACTTGAGCCTGTTTTTTAAAACACTGGAGTTTCGACTCAATCACGATGGATTGAGTTGTGTTTTAAAAGGCAGGTAAAATTCAATAACTTAATACTAATTAAGTCGTGTAAGAAGTTGCCATTGGATGGGTGGCAGCTTCGCTACTCATGTGCATATTTTTCCCCCACGTGGCAGACACCTTGTCGTAAGCGATTGTATTCCGATCGCTGGGTGTGGGGGCTTAAGCTACCAAATACATATTTCTTGGTAGTAACTAAGTCTGCCGTCATCTTCTCATATATTTATGAGCTAAATTTTCTTTATTTTTCACTTTATTTCAGAAGCTAATTTATTAATTTCGTTTTTTTTCAGATATATTTGCTCATTTTTATTAAAATTTTATATTTTATGTACATATTTTTAATAAATTTACCAATCAATTCGATATTAATAAATAATTATAGTAAATTTTAATTTAATCTTCTATTTTATTTCAGCTATTTTTTATTTACAGGTTTAATATAATTTAATTCATATAAATATTATACTAATTGTATTATTTGTGTTAAATAATAAACCTAAATCTAAAAAGTACATATTTGTAAACTTTATTTCATGAAATTATTTCTGCCATCGAATTTTTCATTCTGCCAAAAAGGCAAACGCGTAAAAATGTAAGTATCATTGTGTACAAATACAAGTGAGATACCCTAGCAATAGACATCATCCTGGGCCACAGCTGCGATCATCTGTTTTTTAGAGTTGCTTAT
>NW_023474465.1:0-3471 GCF_013731165.1 Rhagoletis pomonella
ATTAAAAAGAATGAAATCGTGCAGAAAATACAAATTAAAAAAAAAATTCCTTAGCTAAGAAAACTAATATAAATTAAACGCAAACTAACGAAAAAATCTAATTCAAATTAAACAAAAAAAAAAACTATAACAAAAAGTGTTACTAAAAGTGTAACTAAACAAACTAAAACCGAAAAATTACAATTAAAACAAATATAATTAAAAAATTGCCATTAAAAAATTATATGTAATTAAAGAGAATTTAAAAAAAAATTAATTAATAAAATTATAGTTAGAAAAGTGAAATTAAAAAAAAAACTAATAAAAAATACACAATTAAAAAAAATTATCATTAAAAAAATATAGTTTTAAAAAGTGTATAATTGAAAAACAATATTTAAAAAATTACAATAAAAAAATTATAAATTAAAACATATTTAAAAAAATATAATAAAAAATTAGAAAAAGAAATAAAAATAAAAAAATTAAATAAAAAATTACAAAAAATGGTACACAAAAAGAGAATCTCAAATGAAGCAATTAAAATCAGAATTCTTGAGTTTAAATTTAAAATTACTTAGTTTGTACAAATTTTCCGTCAAACAATTTAAGAAACTTTAACTTAAACACATTTTAATTAAAAAACTTATAATGAAAAAAAGTGTTAATTACAAAATTTAGTTAAACAGATTTATAATACAAAAGTATTTTTAAAAATATTATAATTAAAAGAAATTAATATAAAAAAGTTAGAAATGTAGAATTAAAAGACCGTATAATTAACACATTTATTTAAAAAAGTATAAGTAAAGTGAGAAAATTAAATTATTTTTTATTTTAAATTAAAAAAGCTAAATAAAACAAATTTGGCGTCAAAACAATTTATGTAACTTAACCCTAAAAACATTTTACACACTTAGGCCCACTTGTAGAACAGCAGGTTATCTATATAACTTGAAGTTTACCGGTTAAATTGATAAATTGGCTTGGGTGTAAAATTAAAGTTAAGTCGTTAAATATTTAGCCCAGCAATTTTCGAAGGTTAACTTGCTAACTCTACATATGTCAATTCTGTCAGTAACAAGAATAATAAAATTGGGATTTCAAAAATTTAAAAAATATTTTTGAACACATGTTTACATACGCACATACACACATATGCACGTATTCACGCCTTCAAATCGAGGTTTCGGTCAGTCTCGCGTAAAAAAAATATGTATATGCGATTTAAATGCACCGAAAGTGTGCAGTGAAGAAGTGTCGCTGGCCAATTTGCAGAGAAATGAGCTGAAGATCTTCATGACGCAGTGTTCTTTTCAACTACCATGGCGTGGATTTGATACATAAATGAGTACATATCCTGGTCAAGTAATAGAAGTCCCTCTTAAAGTTGATGTGCTTGGACAGGCATGTGTATTGATCCAACCATAGCGAGATCCAATTGTATTTAATATTTGCCATTCTTTAGTTTTTCTGGTTTTAATAAAAATTTTATATTTAATTTCAAATAATAAATATAAAAAATCAAAACAAACGTCAAAAAAAGAGAGTGGTGCCTACTTAATTTAGAAATCCCTCGGGTAACTTAACTCTGAGTCAGTTTTCAATGCTGCAAGACATTGTCGGGTTTAGAAATGTAAAAATTTAACTCTTAGCTACTGAACTCGGTATTTATATATTTTACTCTGGATGTTCTGCAAGTGAGCCTTAGTGCCATTTTTATACCCGAGCGCACTTGTGCACAAGGGTATATTAATTTTGTTCACATAACGGTTGTTTGTAACAGCCAAAACGAATCGAGATAGATATAGACAAATGTATACATAAATGATCAGGATGATAAAAGAAATTGATTAAGCCATGTCTGTCTGTCCGTCCGTCTGTCCGTCTGTCCGTCCGTCCGTGTACACGATAACTCGAGCAAAAATTGAGATATCTCAACGAAATTTGGTATGTAGGTTTCCCTTAATCCAAGGTAGGTTGGTATTGAAAATGGGCGAAATCGGACCTTAACCACGCCCACTTCCCATATAACGGTAATTTCCAGAAATACGAAAACTGCGATATTTTAGTAACTACTGAAGATAATTCACTCAAAATTGATATTTACAATAATTTTTAGACGAAAAATAAGATTATAAATTTTTGGAAAATGGGCGTAGCCACGCCCACTTATGGTCACATGTGTATATCTTGGTAACCGCTGCACCAATTTATTCCAAACTTGGCACAGTTGTTGGCCTTGGTACAGCATACAAAATCGCCGAAAATTTTTAAAATCGGACGATAACCACCACGCCCACATCCCATATAACGGTAATTTAGAGAAATACAAAATCTTCGATAAATCAGTATTGAAGCTTATTTATTCAAAATTGATGCTTGCAACAATTCTTTACCAATAAATACGTTATGGTAAAATTTTGGAAAATGGGCGTGGCACCGCCCACTTATGATCACATATATGTAAATCGGTAACCGTTCCACCAATTTGTACCAAACTCGGTACGGTTATTGTTCTTGCCACATAAAAGCAATACGTTGAAAATTATTGAAATCGGCGTAAAATTGCGGCAGCTTTTCATATAACGGTAAATTTCAGAAATGCTTGAAACTTCAATATTTCGAAATTGAAGGACGCTAATTTACTCAAAATTGATACACCCCGGCTTACCATCTAGCGGAAGGTTTCGGAAAGGTGAAAAAACATATATTTAATACTTGCGCCGGGTATTTAATGTTCGGCTTCGCCCGAACTTAGACTTTCTTACTTGTTTCAAGTAAGTTTTAAAATTTAGCTACTCTTCAAACACATTTTTTCAGAATAAAATTTGTGATTAAAGAGCAGATTAATTTTAAAACTGGAGAAAACAGCCCTTACTTTACAAATTAAATTTAAGAGAACTTATCATAAGAAAACAAAAATAAAAAAGGCCTCAAGCTCAATAAAATTTCTGATTAAAATAAAAAAAAATAAAACTTAAAATAAGTTCAACTTAAAAACCCTATTAAAATAAAACTTAAATTCACCAAAAAAAAATAAAAAATAGGAAAACTTAAACAAGTATATATTCGAACGGTTAGGCGGTGCTTGCTACTCCAAAAAGAAGTAAAAGAAATAACTGCCCTGCCCTTCAGTCACATCTTGATACTTTCTGGTCGCACTGGAATCGATACCAGCCTCTCTGCTGGTCGGAAAGCAGATCAAGGGGCATCTTAGCTTAAAATAATCTAAACTTTCTTTACTTACAAATTCCCTCGAAAACAAAAAAGTAACTTCAAAAAAATTAAAATATATATTAAAAGTTCTGTGTCCCATTTACGTTACATAGATTACCTCCAGGTGGTGCGTGGATTCCTGCCGACTTTGGTGTTCAAGTAATGCTGCTATGTTCTCTAAACAGCGTGTGGCCTAAACCCGTTACTTTCTTCTTACGATTTAGACAGTTACGAGACTTTTTTTTTCATTAAGATCCACAGCTTTATGTTGCT
>NW_023474466.1:0-3471 GCF_013731165.1 Rhagoletis pomonella
ACACTGAAAAGAACATTGGAAAAAATTAATATGTAAACTTTTAGAAAAATATTGCAAATTTTACCTTTGATATGCAAATTGGTGCAGAAAAAAAACATCTGTGCACGCGGCAAACGTAAACAAATTGCCAACATGCTGGCAAATTTATTTTGGGTGTCAAATGCTGCCACATCGACGGTCAAATTAAATTAAGGCCATTTTCACTTGGCTTTTTATATGACCGCGCTTGGTCACATATGACAACGAATGCATATGACACCATATGGTAACCCGTTTTCATTCAACTGACAGCATTTGACGTCAAATATGACATAGTGAAAACCAACCATAAGAAATTTTTTTAAGGCAGTACGCAGTTCTTAAGGAATTTTCTACGCTTTCTACTACGGTTTTCTAAAGTTTTTTGTGAAAAAAGAGCACAAGGCAACCCAGATTTGCAACATAAATATATGCCCGTTCCATTATTTCTTGAGGAAAGAGTGAGGCAACAGGCTGTGAAGTATCAAAAATGTCAAAATTCCTTGAACACACACACGAAATAATGGAAATTTTTTTCTTGACCGTTTTCTTGAGAGCTGTATACCAGCCGTGTGCTTTAAAATATAGATAAGAGCGTAGAAAAAAAATTAAACTTTTTTAACATTATTATTTTGCGTTTTAAAGCTAAAGCTATCAAAATATACAACGCACATGCATATTTATGGTACATATTTACTTGAGCAAAGTTTCTCCAAAATAAGGTTTGGGCAATTTTAACCTGTAGTAATTTCTAAAATATTGACAATGCTTTTGTGCGGTTTAGGGGCCCTATAAGTTTGTTTTTCGTTATGCAATTAAGCATACAGATTCTCTGTTTTTGTTAGAGAAGGTAATATATTTTTTTTTTTATAACTATGGATTTAATCATAAAATTGTATTTATTATTTGTTTTTTTTAATTAAAAGTTTAACAAATAACAGTTTTGTTTGTTTTTGATACTTTTTCCGATGGCAATTGATAGTTTTTTTTTCAGGTCGCGGCAAGTCTGATCATGATGTGTGTTTGTGGCGAGATGCTAACTCCATGTTATTCATAGTGGACGTGATGTTAACTTCTCTGCTCTCGTCCGGGTTATATGTATATTAGGTTTGTTCCATACGCTTTCCGGGCTGTTTCGGTAATTAGAGCGTGAAAATAAGTTACTTTTCATAAGTGTCAAAAATGTGTCAACCCGTCCCAAAAGTGCCCAGAGCGTGAGGAACGCAAAAAAACCACTTTTCGTGCCCGGAATCAACAAATCAGTTCTAAACAATGATGTTATGTGTATTTATCTTTCAACAACAGCTAACAACATTAGCAAATACATACTTACATTTCTGAACCTTTGGTGCTATTTTCCGTTTTTTTATTTTACAAAATTTGCTATCGGATGTACACAAACAACAGCTGTTATTCCAAATTAACTTCTTGCTTATTTCTGCCCGGAAAAAAAAGGCACGGGCACGAAGAAGAAGACATTTACGGTCCAAAAGTGGAAGGTAATCGCTCTCTATTACCCAATTTTCTAGCGTGACCAACGCTTTCTGGACTGTTTTGGGCACCCGCGGGCTCGTGTGGAACAAACCTGTTACGTCCGCCGAAGATCAATAAATTTGTACGTGGTGCGTCTTCTGTATACTGTTGATTCTGTGCTTCAACCCTTCGCTTGAATTCTATGCGTTGACATATTTACATTAAAATCGTCTGGAAAAGCTTGCAAAAAGGGCGTTTATCTTCCAAGAATAAATAAAACATTGTAAAAAAAAAATATGGTGGGATAGATCCCTCCCCTTCGTCATTGAACTACAATTATTTACTTTTGAATTAATAACACAATACTATTTTATCCTTCTTATTTAAAATTTTTTATACCCGAGCGCACTTGTGCACAAGGGTATTATAACTTTGTTCACATAACGGTTGTTTGTAACAGGCAAAACGAATCGAGATAGATATAGACAAATGTATACATAAATGACCAGAATGAAAAGAGAAATCGATTAAGCGGTGACTGTCTGTCCGTCCGTCCGTCCGTCCGTCCGTCCGTCCATCCGTCCGACTGTGCACACGATAACTCGAGTAAAAATTTAGATATATTAACGAAACTTGGTACGTGAACTTCTTTTGGGCGTAGGACGGATGGTATTGAAAATGGGCGAAATCGGGCAATAACCACGCCTACCTCCCATATAACGGTAATTTTCAGAAATACGAAAACTGCGATATTTTAGTAACTACTGAAGATTATTCACTCAAAATTGATATTTACAATAATTTTTAGACGAAAAATAAGAATATTATAAATATTTGAAAAATGGGCCCACTTATGGTTACATGTGTATATCTTGGCAACCTCTCCACCGATTTCTTCCAAACTTGGCACAGTTGTTGGTCCTGGTACTGCATACCAAATGGCTGAAAATTTTTAAAATCGGACAATAACCACGCCCACATCCCATATAACGGTAATTTCGAGAAATACAAAATCTTCGATAAATCAGTAAATATTAAAGCTAATTTATTCAAAATTGGTGGTTGCAACAATTATTTACCAGGAAATATGTTTATGATGAAATTTTGGAAAATGGGCGTGGCACCGCCCACTTGTGATCACATATATGTATCTCGCTAACCGTTCTAGCAATTTGTACCAAACTCGGTATGGTACATAAAAGCAAAACTTTAAAAATTATTGAAATCGGACTAAAATTACGGCCGCTTTTCATATAACGGTAAATTTCAAAAATGCTTGAAACTGCAATATTTCGAAATTTAAGGACGCTAATTTACTCAAAATTGATACACCCCGGCTTACCATCTAGCGGTAGGTTTCGGAAAGGTGAAAATCATATATTTAATACTAGCGCCGGGTATTTAATGTTCGGCTCCGCCCGAACTTAGACTTTCTTACTTGTTTTTATATCAGACGGATGTCAAATTATCTTCTAATGAATATATGAGTACTCCACTTGCAAACAGCGTTATGTGATTTTATAAAATTAAACCAAAAATTAAAAAAAAACGTCTACGACAACATCCGAACTGTATCTTTTTGTATTACCTGTAAATTTGGATAAATAAGAGCCTAATACCATTAAAAAAATAAAATTGCTGTATGGTAGATTTGCAAATTTTATATTTGAAAATTTAATATTGCAAGTTTTGGAACAGTAGCTTTTTCATAGCTAGCTTTTTTTAGCTTTTCGCATTCTCTCCTCTAGGAAGATTGGTTTGCTTCTTTTTTGCGACCTCTTCCACTAGGCACCGAAACTATCACGTTTTCTTGCAGTTTTCTAAGTTCATACGAAGAGGAGACATTTGAAAGTGTATAAATAAGTATTATAGCGACTTTTGCAAGAGTAGTTAACATTTCATGCTAATTTTTCAGAATATAGAAAATTTTTCTCTCTGCTGTTAGTGGACATGAAACCCACCAAAAACTAAAAATCTAAA
>NW_023474467.1:0-3471 GCF_013731165.1 Rhagoletis pomonella
AAATCCGCGATTCACCACCGAAAGGGGGACCCTCCGGATTTATAAAACAAAAATAACTCTGCGATTCACCACCGCTAAGGGGGACCCTCCAGAGATTATTAACTTGATAAAAAATAAAAAAAATAAAAAATTAAAATTTATTTTATAATTGTATGTATATTTTTTATGTGATATTGCTCAAATGCAGTGAATTTTTTTATAAATACATATGAATTTTTTTTATGTGATCCGTTAAGATCCTAAAAAAAAAAGGAAATTATAAAAATTGTGATGATAAAGTATTAGATACACAATTGAATACAGTCTAACTAAAATTTTGAGAAATTAATGTATTTTTAAACGGAAAAGGGTAGATTGGCTACAATTTTAAATCTGTTTTAAAAATTTTTATTTTTATTTTTTTTCGCGTTGTTTTAAATACAACTGGTGAAGTGTTTTCGTTTCTTTTTGTTTTTGCTCTTTTTGTCTTTTTGTCATTTCTGCTGTTTCATCTTTGTCACAGCTGTTTGCGTTGTGTTTATTAGGTGTCAAATATACAGTGCATCTAAAACTGTTCGCTAACTGATATTTACCAGCTGATTGGTTCACTGATTAATACATCGTTTTCAAAACCGTTTTTGCTTTTTTGCTTCTAAAACCTAAAAATAAATATAATTTTAAACATGTCGTGTATTTACACCAATTGCCACGTTAAAAGCGACTCCTATGTGTCATGCTGGCTCTGCGATGGGATTGCCCATATAAAATGTGCTGGTTTCAGCGGTAGAGTTTTAGACGCTATTAACGAGGGTAAGGGTCTTCGTTGGTCTTGTCAAAAATGTAGATCAACCGAAGTTGATTTATTTAAATTCTTCAGGCAGTCCAGAAATGGTTTTTCTGAGATCGGGAAGGATCTGTCGGCGCTTGTTGAGAAATTTAAGCATTACGAAAAAATGTTTAGGTCTTTCACTTGTCTCGACGACCCTCCACACTCTGAGGATAGCCGAGAAAATAAAGGTGGGCATGTTATTAGTCCACCTAAAAAGACAGCCACGGATTCTAGTAAAAAAAAAATCCTCCATCCCAGTCCTTAGAACTTATTAATTTATCTTCTCCATGCCCTCAGGCATTGGAGCCTCCGATTTCTAAAGCCATATCCACTAGGTCTACTTCTAAAAATAGTCAAACAGTTGATTTAACAGTGTTGCCATCAACATCTCAAACTCCACTGTCTAACTTAGTTCCTCCGAATAATTCGGAGCCCCGCACATCAGACATCATTACCAAAAAGTTGGTTGTAACTCCTCCGAGAAGATCAATCTTTGTCTCTAGATTTGCTAAAGATACTTCTTCGGATGATATAAAGTCATACATATCGACTAAAATTAGAACTAAAGATGTATTTATTCGTAAATTTAATTTTAAATACGATCGCGATATTTCATCTTTTAAAATTGATGTAGCTTCCGAAGATTTTGATTCACTACTAAATAGTTCATTTTGGCCGACCGGGGCGTTTGTTCGCGAGTTTGAGTATAAACCTAATAAAAGTAATAATAACGTAGCTAAAATTTCTAATCTTAATTCGGATTCAAAAAACTAACTCGCAAGTCTAATTTAAGTATTTACTATCAAAACGTTAGAGGTTTGAATACCAAATTAACTGACTTATATTTAAAAGGTTTTGACTGCAATTATAATATTATTTCCTTGACCGAAACATGGCTCAAACCTCATATTTTTAATTCCGAAATTCTTCCAAATGAATATCAAATATACAGGAGTGACCGCGTGGGCAGAATCGGCGGTGGTGTTCTTTTTGCGGTGCATTCATCGATACCATCCGAGGAAGTTAGTCTTCCTGTCATTGAATATACCGAATTTAAATGTATACGTGTACAGGCTGGAAAGACTTATATTTATTTAGCTCTTTGCTACATCCCTCCTAATTCTGCCGTATCGGTATATATGCAGCTAGTTTCTTTACTTGAGACCGTAAATGCAATGCTTACGGCATCCGATTCTATGATTGTTTTGGGCGATTTAAATCTGCCACATATTTCATGGAACATCATTGACACCGATGTTGTACCAGTTTCATATAGAGATAGTTACAATGTATTTCTGGAGGAAATGCCTGAACTTTGCCTCAAACAAATAAATATATGTCCAAATAAGTTTGGAAAGGCCTTGGATCTCGTTTACGTTGATGATGTTCCGAAGGCCTCTATTAATCGGTGTGATCCCCTAGTTTTGCCGGAAGATGCATACCATCCTGCTCTTGAGTTAAGCTACGAAATCATAAATGAAATACATAATAATAAGTCAAGTTCAAGTACTAGATATGTTTTTGCGAAAGCAAATTTCAGGAAAATTAACAAAGAACTTTCAAAGTTATCTTGGCCAATATATAGAGATGACGTGGAGCGTAGCGTTGAGCACTTTAATGATACTGTTTTCAATTTGTTTCGAAAGTATGTGCCAATACGTAATATTGTTCATGAAGAACCAATACAATTATGGTTCACTAAAGAGCTTAAAAAATTGAAAAATAAAAAGTCGCACTCTTTTAAACTGTATAAAAGAACGGGCTTACACAGTGATTACCTAAGGTACTCAGTTTTGCGGCATAGCTACTTTGCATTAAATAAGAAATGTTATAATTCATATTTATGTAAAATTAAGAAGAATTTAATTAACAATCCTAAATCATTTTATGGTTTCGTAAATTCAAAGCGTAAGGCACATGGTTTTCCGTCCGCTATGCATTATCGCAACACTGTATCTAGCGACAGCCAACTCATTGCCAACATGTTTGCTCGGTTCTTTAGGTCCAATTATTCTGTAGACTTCCCTATAAGTGGAGACTATCCGTACGAGCTTTGTCCAATCAACTCTGCTTATATTCCAGTAATATCTTCCGATGAAGTTTTACACTCTTTAAAAACCTTAAAAGCGTCATTTAGGCCTGGACCTTATCATATTCCGACCTGTTTTCTTAAAAACTGCGCTGAGAACATCTGCGAGCCTTTAACAACTCTATTCAATTTGTCACTTAAACATGGCGTTTTTCCGTCAGCCTGGAAGGAGTCTTTCATAATACCACTTCACAAAAACGGCAGCAGGTCGTCTATAGAAAACTATCGAGGCATAGCGAAACTCTCCGCTATCCCCAAATTATTCGAAGCAATTATTGTTAACCAGCTGACATATTCTATATCTTCTTCAATTACACAATCTCAACACGGGTTTTCTAAAGGAAAATCTACTATGACTAATTTATTGGAGTTTACAACTCATGTCTCAAACGGTTTTAGAGAAAATGCTCATACCGACGTAATTTACACCGATTTCAGTAAAGCTTTTGACAAAGTATGTCACTCGTTACTCATCCGTAAACTCGACCTAATCGGCTTTCAGCCCAGTCTTCTTCAATGGATCTCAACTTACCTCTCTGATAGAACACAAAGAGTTATTGTTAATAATTGTTCT
>NW_023474468.1:0-3471 GCF_013731165.1 Rhagoletis pomonella
ATGAAGGTTAATATCTTTATTATTAATAAGTTAACATATTTTTTAATTCAATATTGTATTAAATATCACAAATTCATTTCTCAGTCTATTATGCATGTATATAAAATTATGAATTACAGGAAATAATAAAAGTAGTTCTAGCATTTTACAAAATTAATGCACATTGTTTTAAAAGTCAGAAAATTGTTTTCATTTTTCACGTTGTGTTTTGCGCTGTAGTAGTCCTTTGCAATCCAAGTCGAAAGTCATTCGCATTCCTCACTGAATATTGATGTGTATTTCTAACATATCGGATGTACTTAGTTAGGTATCTCGTAGCCAGGTTCTGTTGGATTTTATATATCATTATTAGCGTGTTAAGCTTCAATTTTTGGTCGATGCTTAGCCATTTCAATGTTTCCAGCATTAGCCTTACTGGGGTATATATGCTGCATCTGATTATACATCTCATACACTTTTGTAACTTCTGTATTCTCTCTATTTGTGATTTATTGCAACATGTGTACAGTATCGTTGAAGTATTCAAAATGTGGCTTTATTATTGTATTGTATATTTTTATTGCTGTTAATATGTCCAATTTATTGGGTATCCTTTTAAAGAAGTTTATTTTTTTGTCAGCTTTTTTACATAAATAATCTAAATAATCATTAAATTTCAACTCACTGTCTATTATTACGCCTAAATATTTAATGTTTTGTACTTGTTCAATAGCTGAACATTAAATAAATATATTAAGAAGTATAATTTTTATGAATTAAAAAAGCAGCTTTAGAAAAACTTCTGCCAAAGGGCCTTCTGACGTTCGTCCTAAAAAATTTGTTAAGTTTTAAAGGACGGGGCTTGTTCAGAACCGTCTTAGGGTTAGATTTTTATAGGGATGTGACGGGTATCGGGTAGATATCCAGAATCTGGCTTATTCGGCCGTTTTTATGTTATCCGACTATCCGGCCGGATACTGGCTAAAATCCTGCCTAATTGTATCTAATTAGTAATTGGAATTAAAAATTTATATATTTTTTATTATGAAAGGAAGCATTTCCGCATTATCGGGCAACAAACTATTTCTATTTTCAACATAAATGTTCCCCGATGTGGGGCGCAGAGATACACCTCTCTGAAGTTGGCAGGACAACTTTTTCTCAAAGCGAAAATTCCTATCGGATAATTTGCCGTTCCGTGGAAGTTAGCAGGGCACCTTCTGAAAACCAATTAAGGAAACCAGCTAAACCCCAACTAACTATCTGATAATTTGCCGTAAATTATCCGTTGTTTATCCGTGAAAAGAATTATCTTGCCGCGGACACATTTTAAAAAATATCGCGTGCCCACGATAGTTAGCAGGGCACACGGAAGTTAGCAGGGCACCTTCTGAAAACCAATTAAGGAAACCAAAATATTTCAATAAAAAATGGTAATTAATTACCATAGAACAAACATTGGGTCATTTATTTACATGAATTTCTTTAGTATTAAGTTATAAAAATATATAAATAGCGGTGGTAACATTCATTCGTTATTTCTGTTTAAAAGCTATTTCAGTCCTCTTTCATATGATACCAAATTTGTTTAATTTGGATAAGCGGTTTCTTTATTATCCGGATAGGTCATTTTATTCTTAATAAAAAATATTAGGCCCAATTTAACTCGGAAAAAATAACTGTTATTTTCGGTCCCTGGAATATTGTGTAAGTGCACAGACGTATATCTAACCAGTCACAGAAGAAAGCATTAAAAATTAGTTATAAAAACTAAAATCGAAAAACGCTGATGACTTGACAAATTCTGAAATAACCAAAAGGATGAGAATGAAGAATTCTTTCGAAAAAAAAACGGTGTTTAAACAACGATTGTGCCATGATGCTAGATTGTGAAGATGAAAGTCAGGAGGATACATCCGACATTTGCAGCCCCGATGAAATCCTCAAAAAGTAATTATTGCACCGCAATAAAAATAAATAAATATAACTGAAAGTCCTCTCCTGCAGTGTCAATCGAAAAGAATTTACAATTTTGTCAAGTCTCCAGTTTTTCAAGTTTGTCGCCTCGAGCGAGTAGTTGTATAGTGGCGCAGGTTTGATTTACGACCCTTCAACAAGTTTTTATTAAGTACAATGTTCCAATTTTTAAATTCAAGTACTAAAAAAACATTCAGTCTTCTCATGAGTTTAATTTTCCCCGAACCGGTTCACTTTTCACTTTTGGTTTTCATGTACATATTTACTATGGGCGGAATACAAATTTTCAGGTGAATTTTTTTTCGAGCAAAACTCAGGATAAGGCAGATTATTAAAAATGATTAACCTTTCCATTTTTTATTTACCTAAATCACCTAATTTACCCACCTAAATTATTTCTTAAAAAATACATGATATCCGCATTCGCACCCGCATCCGCGGATGTAAGCTTTTAAACATCCGCATCCGCATTCGCATCTACGCATGTCTAAAAATCCACATTCGCAACATCCCTAATATGTACATACATATGCGCTTGGAGAAGAGATAACCTTTAATTCTTCGCCATGTGACGCCATGTGAGAGAGAGAGATAATTTTTGCGCCGCTGATCAGGATAAATGTTGGGCTTCTGCGAAAAAATAGACCGTAGATTTTGACTTCCACGGCAAGATTATTCTTTTCACGGATAAACAACGGATAATTTACGGCAAATTATCAAATAGTTAGTTTGGGTTTAGCTGGTTTCCTTAATTGGTTTTCAGAAGGTGCCCTGCTAACTTCCACGGATATTTTTTGAAATATGTCCGCGGCAAAATTATTCTTTTCACGTATAAACAACGGATAATTTACGGCAAATTATCCGATAGGAATTTTCGCTTTGAGAAAAAGTTGTCCTGCCAACTTCAGAGGTCTCATTTTCTTCATTAAAAAAATCGTCGAACATACTTAGATAATATGGAAGAAAATTACCGACATCGTCAAAAATATGCACTTTATTAGACTAAAATTGAATGAGCTAAAATCTGCGAAATATTAGGAGATAAAATTGAAATAGAAAGTTCGAAATTTTTACGAAAGTTTGTCGATTTTTTTTAATGTTGTTCAAAGATTAAACTTATTTTCATTTAGTGTTTGTTAAGGAATAAACTATATTTTTATAAACAAATAATTCAAATTAAAATATAATAAAATAAATAGTAAAATCTTGTCAATATGTGAGAGTCGTAAAGTTATGATATTTAAGAACATCTCTTTCTTAATTAACGATGACACTGTTTCTATATGAAGCTGATTTCAACATTTTGTTTTAATAAAATTTAGTATCGAAAATATTCTTTCAAAACTTGCCTAGGAATGTGGTATAATGGTTCGTTCAAAACCTTTTTCCAAAACTTATAACGGCAAAACCCAGAAGGCGAAGACAAAAAGAGAATAAAAAAAATTCCCGCAGTGAATTTTCAGATTTTTAAAACGGTATACTAATTTAATTTTTTATTTTAAATAAAGCATGAAT
>NW_023474469.1:0-3471 GCF_013731165.1 Rhagoletis pomonella
GAGCGAAAAAAGAAGTACTGTACTTCCGAAAGAAGTACGGTTGGTCATATTCCGTATACTGAACAAATTACTAGCCCTTGCGTGTTTTCTCCGAGAGGTAGGCTCACCTTCACTACGATCTTGTCCTTGTTGGTAAATTCTGGAATGAGAAAGGCGTTCATATGATTAGCTATTATCAGGCAGGCTTCAGGCCGTCCTTCGTTGAAGGAGTCATAGAATAGCTAACGTCTAAGTATGCTTTTACGTGTGTATGTGTATATCTGTTTATATTTGTGCGTCTAGTGCACGTATTTAGTAACGCAGTATATTACTTACATAGCTGCAATTATTGTTGTTGAAAGAAAACGGGAATAATATAATATTTGTTTTTACAAAGCTAAACACCTGGCTAAAAGCGAAGTCAAGGTGATCCTCATAAAACGTCTGTGCCAGGACCGCTGAAGTCACCTTGGCATGTTGTAGGTTTATTTGGATGTGGTGTTGCCTTTGCCTGCCTTTGGTGGTTAAGACACCTCCAGGGTAGTGGAAGCTGCGGGAGGTTTCCCGATCTCGCCACTGACGCCAGCCTGATCAGCGCTATCACCCTGCCTAACCTGTTTTGCACGGTCCCGGGACGACCCACCGTGGACTTACGTGCAGTGGGTCCTGCGAGATACATGGGCAGCTGCTCCTTGGCTACCTCCATGCGATAGGTGACTTGCTGTCGCCCCGTCCTCTTTTGTACAAAGGGTGATCTGGCCGAAGATAAGGAAGGTTCTTCCACCCTGCGCCGCAATCCTCTCCTTCCACTTCTCGTCTACAGAGAAATTTACCTCATCCTTGAAAGAAAAGTGCCTGCCCGCTAAGTTTATGCCCACGTTTTATGTGGCTAGTTGCTTCATGAGATGGTCCGCCGTTAAAACGTCCTAAGGTGGCACCTAAGCAACTCAGATAAAGGTCGTGGGAATATTATTTCCTTGTGACACCATCAGATCTGCGTGTGGCAACGGCTTTAGCACAGCTATCGCAGATACGAGCCAATCGCTTGTCTCCTTGTTGTGGCAAGGGAGCAAAGGCCAACCGTCGCGTAAAACACTACTTCTTTTTATCAGCGGGGGTTTTGGCATCCGTAATAGCTACCTTGCATGCCGCCGTGATGTTGCTGTAGGACACCTGCTTAGGCATGCCGGGTTTATTGTCCCGAATACCTGGGTTCGTAACTGCTTCCACCGAAGCAGTGGTAGTATGGAAGTCCTTAGCCTTCTTGGCTGTCTGTCGAAGGTCATTGAGCGAGTAGCTGGTGCCCCTGCTTCGCTCCGAGGATCTAGGTCCCTCTTTCGTCGCACCGTTGGCCCTTAGCTCTTTTGCCTTCTTATAGCGCTCTCTCTCCATCTCGAACTTCTTCCGGTTTTCCGCTGTTCCTTCGGCACTAGTGTTCGTAGACGCCTGAGTGCCGAGATCCTGGCTATCGCCCTCCGTGATTGGTTCAAGTCCCTAATCACCTGGCGCAGAAGTGGTGGTAGAACCAGCTGAGTTTAATCTGAGTGAGGCATTAAGTCTCTGCTCAAAGTGCTCCTCAGACCTAGTGGGTGAACGGAGTAGAGAAAATTCCTCTGACTTCGTGATGTTTTTATTTTCGTTACTTATTTCATCCTTATGTTTTTTTTTTTTTTTAAATGGGAAGAAGGTGTCGGTTCGCCAATCCAGTGCTCCGTTGTCATGGTAAGGCTGGTTACGATGTGAGGGCCCCCCAGTATCACACAGAAAATGCGCTTGCGATGCCCATGTTTCAGTTCACACCACCATTCCGTAGTTAACCAGCGACAAGAGTTTAGCTGTCAATTTCTATATTCACAGTGCTTCGAGAAGAGCTTTAGGGCCGACTTTTCATTGTCTGATTAGCACAAATCGGAGGTAGAAGCCCGGGTTAAATACAACGGCTTCTACATTTAGTTAAACTCTGATTAATGGCATGTTCTGACTGACATCGAAAACATGTTTTCGTTGCTAGAACTGGTTTTCGACCTAAAACTTGTGTTTTCGTCCATGTAAAATCTGTAAAACGGAAACCAGTTTTCGCTCAAAACTACACGTTCCGCTCATTCCCATCGATGTCTGCATTAGTTTTTTAGATATATGTTTATCGTAGTGGAAGTCATATTTTATCATCCTTAATACGCCAGTTTGGATTTATTTTTAATGGCTGGCCAAATAAAAATAGGGAATGTCTATTCGCACTTTGCCAGTGTCACCAGTGTAGCAGTGTCGGAAGTCTTCCGCTCCGCCAGTGTCACCAGTATCTCCAGTGTCGCAGGTGTCGCCAGTGTCGCCAGTGTCACCAGTTTCGCCAGTGTCGCTAGTGTCACCCATGTCGCCAGTGGTGACACTGACACAGGAAAAGAAATTTCGATATATCAAGGGGCGTGGCACCTCCCATACAAACTGAAGTTTTCACACAACATATCTCTGGAATTGTTCATCGTAGGGTGCTGCAACTTAGTACAGATATATATAATATCAACGCCAAACTCATGGAAAAAAATGGGAGTTATTGGAAAAGGGGGCGCGGCAACTCCCATATAAACTCACACCACATACACACATGCTAATGTGTGGTATTTAGTTTATATGGGAGGTGCCACGCCCCCTTTTTCAATAACTCCCATTTTTTCCGTGAGTTTGGCGTTGATATTATATATCACTAAACTAAGTTGCAGCACTCTACGATGAATAGTTCCAGAGATATGTTGTGTGAAAACTTCAGTTTGTATGTGAGATGCCACGCCCCTTGCTATATCGAAATTTATCTTCATCTGTTATCATCCTTGGAGAGTCTAGATTCGATGTCCAAAATTTCAAAAATATAAAAGCTTTGCTTCTTAACTGTGAGAGTATTGCCCCTGTTTAAAAAATCAAATTAAATTTTAAACAGGGAAATTACATAGGTAATTTAGAAAATATTCCCCCACAGTGGTCCAGACTAAAGGAGTTTAAAAAGGTAGTAATTTGAAAATGCTTTGAAAAGGGTTGCTACCTGCTTTAAAAGCCAGGGTGTTAAACGAAAGACTGCTAAGAAATCTTCAGTTTGAAGAGAGTTGCCAGCTGTTGAAAATTTTAAATTTAAATGAATTATTAAGTTAAATAAATTACTAAAAGAGGTGATGAAGAATATATATCTGAACTGTTTAGAGGAGTTGCCAGGTGATAAAAAAATTTAATTCAATTTAATTCTTCAGGTAATTGAATTATGTATCCAAGTGTCAGACGAAAGAGCTATAAAAGATTTCGGTTTGAAAATGCTTCGCAGAAGGTTGCCACCTGATTAAAAAGGCGAATTTACTTAGCTTTTACACAATTTTAATGAAATATTAAAATATGAGTGGCAAAAGAAAGAGTGTTAATAAAACTTTAGTTTGAAAATATTTTTTTTAGGGTTGCCATCTACTCGATTTTTATTATCAGCTGTCTCGATGAAGTCAATTGGCCCCCTTG
>NW_023474470.1:0-3470 GCF_013731165.1 Rhagoletis pomonella
ATATGTGATCATAAGTGGGCGGTGCCACGCCCATTTTCCAAAATTTTCTGATAAGCGTATTTCCTGATAAAGAATTGTTGCAAGCATCAATTTTGAATAAATTAGCTTCAATATTTACGGATTTATCGAAGATTTCGTATTTCTCCAAATTACCGTTATATGGGATGTGGGCGTGGTTATTGTCCAATTTTTAAAATTTTCGGCCATTTGGTATCCTGTACCAAGGCCAATAACTGTGCCAAGTTTGGAAGAAATCGGTGCAGCGGTTGCCAAGATATACACATGTAACCATAAGTGGGCGTGGCTACGCCCATTTTCAAAAAAATGTTAATATTCTTATTTTTCGTCTAAAAGTTATTGCAAATATCAATTTTGAGTGAATAATCTTCAGTAGTTACCAGAATATCGCAGTTTTCGTATTTCTGAAAATTACCGTTATATGGGAGGTAGGCGTGGTTATTGTCCGATTTTGCCCATTTTCAATACCATCCGTCCTACGCCCGAAAGAAGTGCACATACCAAGTTTCGTTAAGATATCTCAATTTTTACTCGAGTTATCGTGTGCACAGACGGACAGACGGACGGACGGACGGACGGACGGACGGACGGACAGACAGTCACCGCTTAATCGATTTCTCTTTTCATCCTGATCATTTATGTATACATTTGTCTATATCTATCTCGATTCGTTTTGCCTGTTACAAACAACCGTTATGTGAACAAAGTTATAATACCCTTGTGCACAAGTGCGCTCGGGTATAAAAATACCAGTCGCTAGCATTGAAAAAGGATAGAACGTGAACTAGTGGGGCTGAAACGCAAACTGGTAGAAATCTAGTTCACAACTAGTAGCTTTCCCTGCAGGGTAGTTATCGTTCAAGGTGCGTCAATTTGCACCAACACATTTGTGCATGTGCATAAAACAGTAAATTACACACGTTGTATGCAAGAAATAAAACAATTAAATTCATACGAAGAAATTGCAATTAAGAGCTTGCTACAAATAAATAATGGTTTCAGGCATTCGCACATTCACACAAAGCACACATGCACATACATACATACTTAACTATAATTGCGAAACAGAAAGTAACAATCAGCGAAATTGAACTGCGAATTGAGAAAAGAAGAAGTATGTGAAAATACTACGCTTGTTTACTAGAAAAATGCCATAATTCTAATTTTTCTCAGTTGGGAAAATATGTAAATATAAGGAAATTGTTGCCCTTCTCCTCTTCATGTTGGCCCTTAAGAAAGAAATTGTATTTCCTTGCGAAGCTGCACTCCTTCACTCTGCTTGATAACTAGTTATAACCAGAAGACAATCTAATTTTGGCCAAAGTTAGGTTAGGTGTCGTTTTTCCCCAGGAGGAGATACATATCTGTAACGAAGCTTCTTTTTGAAAAGAGAAAAGAAGGAACAATCAAGCAATAATCTGCTGAACCACCTGCAATACCAAATGAAGTCGAAGTGGCCCAAGATTTCCACCAGCGCGTTCTCTGTCGGACCGCTGAAGAAGCGTGACTTTGGGCATTTGAGTTGCCTCGACTGCAGGTCTGGTCATCGACAGAGAAACTTGTCAACTGATTATTCTTTATTCTGAGCGCGGCAGGATCAACGGAGAAAACTCAGCGACTTTCGTCTTCGTTGGAGTTTTGGCGCAAAAGCCCAACTGGAATTTCTGAGATTACAAAAGAAAAAAATAAAAGACAAAAATATGTTTCAAAAACTAAACCAAAACTTAATTTTACATTTTTTATTGGATGTGTTTATTTTAAACGTAGAAAAAAATTAAGAGGCGTCCCATTATTTTGATATTTTAAAAACCGCCCTACTATACATTATTTTTTATAAACGGTGGTTGCATAGTTAAATGTACATACATATGTTTCTCGTATACTGGCATCTCAGACCCATACCTGACCATCTCGCCAGCCATCTCGTTTCCTTAAATATCGCTTTGCTCGCGAATCCAGAAAAGAGTGACGTTTATGTGACCCACGTCACGTCCAGAGCTTGTTGGGTAACCCATGCCTGCTTCCCTAAATCTAAGTTTGCGGCCATACTCTCAACGAAAATGTATAGCGGTGACAGGTGAAAGATCATTTTAGGACCCTGCTGACTTACTGCTCCAGATATGCTGGGGCATTTTCCCATTTACACCCGACTAGTGCCTGATGGGTCTGATTAATCTATTGTTTGTACGTACACACTGAAGAAGATATATGACGACATTTCTTATTGTTTTCCAAACTCCCTTTTGCAGGCATATTAAACCACTAGTCCCTTGTTAACTCGCTCGAAAACTTTTGTTTTTCTTGTCAAAGGGCCAATTATATTTTGCGTGGCTAAACCCCTTAAGTATTGCAAAATCGACGGCATAGGCGACATCTTTTATTACATCTGCTTTAACCGACTGCAGTCGGGCAGTGGGCAGTGTCTCAAGTTTCTCGCAGATCCTGTGCCTATAGTTGCGTTGATTAATTTCGTCGCAAGTCTGCAGCGCTCTCATCGCCGTTTGGGTATCAGAGTAGATATTTACCCTTATTTTCGGCAAAACACTGGTACGCACCCAATGGGCTTTATCTTTTATAGCGGCCTCTGCGCGGAAGACGCCTGAACATGTGATCTATCGAGTGTTTGTGACAGAATACAGCTCCTCCAACTGAAACATTCAGCTTCGATCTGTTCGTGAAGATATTTTTTGGGCCTCTAATCTAGGGGCTGCCATTGTACCATTCGCCTCTCGATGAGATGTATGTGGAGAAGCACCAGTTTGGGGCCAGCCTTGGAACGCTCCGATCCATTTTTTCTGGTAATAAGTCGAAGCTTTTGAGAATTGTCGAGTGCACGTACGCTGGATTGAAAGCGAACCCAGATATTTTAAGCCAAGCTTCGTTCAGCATATTATACCGAAGTATGGAATGAAATTAAGATTTAAAACAGTTGTATGCACTGTTTTGTTCAATGAAAGAAACCCAACTAAAGATCCAAATTTTTACGCATTTTCGATTTTATGAGTTATGACATGCTTCCAGCAAACGAGCGGGTTATATATATTTTAAATGCATATATATATATGTATGTACATAAATTTATTATTACTTATATTTACAAGTCTTACACAAAGTTCACTCGTTCACTCTTGCGGCAAAGCAATTAAATAACTAAAAGATAAAATGGTAGAAACAAATAAAGAAATAAAAAAGAACAAATAAATATTTAAATATAAAAGTGAAGCGATGCATAACTTCCAGCGCAGCAATGACAGATAGAAAGCAAGAACAAGTAAGAAAGTTTAAGTTCGGGCGGGGCCGAACATTAAATACCCGGCGCAAGTATTACATATATGCCTTTTCACCTTTCCGAAAGCTACCGCTACATGGTAAGCCGGGGTGTATCAATTTTGAATAAATTAGAGTCCTTAAATTTCGAAATATTGACGTTTCGAGCATTTCTAAAATTTACC
>NW_023474471.1:0-3469 GCF_013731165.1 Rhagoletis pomonella
CAATCACAACAGACAGCCAGCGCTTTCGCTACTCGACTCTCACACCTACTCTCAGAGAGCACTCTTCAACAAACCGACATATGCGAGCAGTGGAACCACATTTCCCGCTCATTAAGTACCGCCGCCGAAGAAGTAGTCGGATTTCAGCGAGCCCGAAATAACAACTGTCAGGAAGCTGCAGAAATAAAAGATGCCGCCTACAGGGCCACGCTGCGATCGGGCGCAACTCGCGCTATGTGGGACCGCTATAGGGATCTGAAGAGGGAAGCGTGACATATTTGCCGCAATAAGAAGAGAGAGGCCGAAATACGTGAGTACGAAGAGCTTGAAATGCTGGCCGACAGGAATAATGCCCGAAAATTTTACCAGAGAGTTAGGCGACTTACGGGAGGTTTAAAGACCGGGGCGTACTCCCGTAAGAACAATAATGGCGACCTAGTAACTGATGTCCAGAGCGTACTTAAATTATGGAGGGAACACTTTTCCGCCCTTCTAAATGGAAGCAGCACGGAAGGTTGTGGAGAAGAAGAACCCGAGCCCGCAGTCGATGATGACGGAGTCGACGTTCCACCGCCTGACTATGACGAGGTACGTATAGCAATAACGCGGCTGAAAAACAACAAAGCTGCAGGAGCTGACAGCCTGCCAGCTGAGCTATTCAAGTACGGCGGCGAGGAGTTGATAAGGTGTATGCATCAACTCTTGTGCAGAATATGGTCAGATGAACGCATGCCCGATGACTGGAATTTAAGTGTGCTGTGCCCAATCCACAAGAAAGGTGACCCCGCCATTCGCGCCAACTACCGCGGGATCAGCCTTCTAAGCATAGGTTACAAGGTCTTATCGAGCGTGTTGTGTGAAAGACTTAAGCCCACCGTCTATGAACTGATTGGGCCTTATCAGTGTGGCTTTAGACCTGGAAAATCCACCATAGACCAGGTATTCACAATACGCCAAATCTTGGAAAAGACCCGCGGGAAAAGGATCGACACTCACCACCTATTTGTCGACTTTAAAGCCGCCTTTGACAGCTCTAAAAGGAGTTGCCTATACGCCGCTATGTCTGAATTTGGCATCCCCTCAAAACTCATACCGCTGTGTAAAATGACGTTGAGCAATACCACCAGCTCCGTCAGAACTGGGAAAGACCTCTCCAAGCTGTTCGCCACAAAACGGGGTTTCAGACAGGGCGACTCTCTTTCATGTGACTTCTTTAATCTGATGTTGGAGAAGATAATAAGAGCTGCAGAACTGAACCGCTTAGGATCAATTTACTACAAGAGCGTGCAATTGCTGGCTTATGCCGATGACATCGACATCATCGGTACCAAAAACCGCGAAGTCTGTTCTGCCTTTTCCAAGTTGGATAGGGAAACAAAGCGAATGGGTCTGGTGGTAAGCGAGGACAAGACGAAGTATCTCCTGTCATCAAACAAACAGTGAGCACAGTCACGCCTTGGCCCCCATGTCACTGTTGACAGTTACAATTTCGAGAAAGTAGAGAGTTTCGTTTACTTGGGAACCAGCATTAACACCGATAATAATGTCAGCATTGAAATCCAACGCAGAATCACTCTTGCCAACAAGTGCTACTTTGGACTGAGTAGGCAATTCAGGAGTATGTAAAGTCCTCTCTCGACGTACGAAAACCACGCTCTATAAGTCACTCATCATGCCCGTGCTGGTATATGGCGCAGAAGCATGGACAATGACAACATCCGATGAGGCGGCTATTGGAGTGTTTGAGAGAAAGATTTTGCGGAAGATTTACGGGCCTTTACGCGTTGGCGACGGCGAGTACCGCAGACGATGGAACGATGAGCTGTATGAGCTTTACAACGATATGGACATAGTGCAGCGAATTAAAATACAGCGGCTCCGCTGGCTTGGTCATGTCGTTCGAATGGACACCGACGCTCCAGCTCTAAAAGTATTCAACTCGGGACCCGCTGGTGGGAGCAGAGGAAGAGGGAGGCCCCCACTGCGATGTAAAGATCAGGTGGAGAAGGACTTGGCTTCACTTGGCGTTTCCAATTGGCGTCAGTTGGCACAGAGGAGAAACGACTGGCGTGCTTTGCTGAACTCGGCCAAAATCGCTTAGGCGGTTACAGCGCCAAAAAAGAAGAAGAAGAAGAAAGAAAAACCCTTCCTTAACGTTTAACGAGAGATATTGACAATGTTTTGTTTATTATTCTTTTTGAATTGGAGCTGGATTTTTCAAATATATCAAGTATGTCTGATTTAGAAGAATTTATGGAGTTTATAGACTATCCAGGCATGCATAGGGAAGTTGGTAAGTCGGCGAAATCATTAGTGGTACCCGGACGGGTACTAGTTAAAAAATTTTCGATACCAATTCCTTTTCCTGGCGAATTTAAGATGACGATGTCATTGGAGCGTGCAAAAGTGGCGATTACTAATCGCTACGTATTGCCTAATGACCAGTAATGCACAAAATCGCTGGTATATGATATTTTCAATATGGACTAGTTAATTTCCTAACGATCGGTAATGCATGGAATCGTTCATTATGCAATAATACAAAGTGTTCTCGCTCTAATACCGCAATATTGACTGCCTTAGGCGAAACAGTGTTACTTCTTTAACAATTCTTTGCCTAATAATATAGTTGAATGTTTTTTATTTTTACTCAGTATACAAATTTTGTTTTCTTAAAAAGGTATTTTATGTTATTTTATTTCATTTCATTATGAATATACTATAAAAAAGCAAATTTTGTTTAGGAGAAAATGTAAAATTTTATATTTTCCCCCCATAATGGGATTAATTTCTTCCCATTTTTCTTCTCATTCTACTGAGCTAAGGCAGTGTTAAATCGAGCTGTAACAACTGATACAACCTTGTATTATTGCATCATGGGAATCGTTAGCTTATGTCGTCCCTTGTCACCAGTTCTGTACTGTACATTTTTGCCTCTACTTAAGTATTACAATTAGGGATGTTTCGAATGTCATATTTTTCACATTCGCGAACGCGAATGTGAATGTTAGGAATAACATTAAAAAAGCCATTAGCAACTTAAGTCATCGTTTGTATTACTTAAAAATTTTTTAAATTACACAGGTTTACAAAAAAAAAAGTGTATGCATATTAAACCAAACCTATATATCCTATGGTATTCGACATGCTGAATGCGAATTCGAGGTCCGTTAGCCTCCATCACGTCAGGTTCGTGGCCATTTGAAGGTCAAGTAGGGGAAAATTCATTGAATAACCCTGAAAATTCAATAAAATACATAGGAATTTGACTTTGGGATGATCTGGGCATGACCCTCAGATGACCTTGAGGAATCAAGGGACCTCCATACTCGGTTTCAGTGACAACAAAAACAATTTTTTTTTAAATTTTTATTGAATACATTTTATGTCCTATATGACCTTTAAATGACCTCGAAGCTGAAATTATGGAGGTTAACGGACCTCGGATTCGGGTTCAGCGAATGTAAAA
>NW_023474472.1:0-3469 GCF_013731165.1 Rhagoletis pomonella
CAATTTCAACGTATACCTCAAAACGTATGTATGGTATAAAGAAGAGTGAAATATCTAGCTATGCTCTGTTTCTATTGAGTTAAAAGTTCAATTTATGAATGAAATTACCCATATTTTTTTTAAATTTATTTATGTTTATACTATATTCTAACAATCTTTATCTTAATTTGATTTTACTATGTTGTCGAAATAATTATGTGTTCTACTTTGACGCTTATTCAGTTTAGGATCGGTTTCTCTTATGAGAAACCAGCAGTAATCACCCATCATTGCGACGTCCCAGAATCCTTGATATCGATTCTCAATTAATTTCATTTGCTGATGAAACCTTTCGCCATGTTCATCACTTTCGTCGCCAAGATTTGCCGGAAAGAAGCTCAAATGTGAGTGGAGAAAGTGAATTTTTAAAGACATATTTACGCCCATTTTCGCATAATTATTGATTAGGTCGTTCACTATCTGCTCGTAGTTAGGGCTTTTGTGTCTACCGAGAAAAGAAGCAACGACCTTATTGTTGTTATTGTTGATCAACTTTCTTATTTGTGGTCCAACAAAAATACCTTCCTTTATCTTGGCTTGAGAAATATCTGGAAAAACTGTTTTCAAATAGTCGAATGATTCGCCTTCTTTGTCCAAAGCCTTAACAAAGTTTTTAATGAGACCGAGCTTGATGTGTAAGGGTGGAAGTATGATTTTCTCTTTCTTGACAAGAGGGGTATATTTGATGTTATCCACACCAACGGTAAACTCGACTCTTTCCGGCCAATCCTTTCTGACGTAGTGGTCCTTACGAGCTCGGCTATCCCACTTGCAGAGGAAGCAGCAGTGCTTAGTGTAGCCACTTTGTAGACCGCATAGCATTGCAACGACTTTGAGATCAGAACATATTTTCCAATCATGCTCTTCATATTTGATAAATTTGAGTATTTTTTGCATTTCCTCGTAGGTTTCCTTTGTATTTACTGCAAGTGCAATCGGGATAGAAGGCTTTTTGTTACCAATATGCAATAATACAGCCTTCAAACTCAGTTTATTGCCGTCTATGAACAATCGCCACTCTTTTGAATCATATGTTTGACCAAACTCTTTGAATAAACCAGGGATGTCGTTGCAGTAGCATATACTGTCTTTCTTGGTATAGTGTTTGGAAAATGGTTCGTGACGAGTTCTACTATATGTCACCTTAACATCGGATGACACAAATTTAAATTGTTGCATACGAGAAGTGTGGATCTCGGCCTCTTCCTTGGATAGTTCCAAATCTCTTATCCAATCATTAAGTTGTGCTTGTGACAGAACGTTTCTTTCGTTTTCCATGCGAAATTCAGTACAACTTGATCCCCCGCACTCAGATGTTACTGTTGACAATGGAACTGGACCGCAACTGCCGTTGAATGTAGTACTGGTAATGTCACTGTAGGTACGCTAGCATAGGTTACTCCTCTTGATCTTCCAACGCCAAGTACTTTTGTTTGACAAATATAACACTCTATTGAATGGCAAGTAGGTTCTCTCCATATCATTGGTGTATCAAATTTTGTTTGTTGTCCTGATTCCCACTGAATCAATTCTACTCGACACGATGTACACAAAGTGTTCGGTGTCCATGGTTTTTCAGCATTTTTAGGCTCAATTCCAAAATACTTGGAGTATAAAGTTTTGATATGATCTGAGAACACTCGTCGTCGCCTTATGATAGTATATTGGCCACACATGAAACAGAACATATCTGGATCCTTATTACACTCAAATTCTCGCGTCCTTTTACTCATTTTATTTTTTTTAATAAATCACGGTTTTGAAATTAGACTTATGAACTGAACTATCTCCGGCGAGCCTTGAAGATGTTATGAAGTTTCAAAGCGCATTAACTCATATTTATACTCGGAACAAGAATAAAATTGAAAAAATCAAATCTTACCTAGACAGAAAGGTTCCTTTTTATAACAAGCCGGGAAAAGAAAATACTACCTGTTTTAGATGTAGGCTTTAGAAATTTTCTGTGTCTTATAATTTTGAAAATCTACCTGCATACTTACCCATAACTGACGGAAATACATGTTTATAACTACATGCCTACAGCAGGTTTCGAACCCAACCACTCTTCCTTTCGATGCAACCACTCTACCTACTATAATACAATTCGAGTATTAAAAGTACTATTTGATTTATTTAAAGAAAAAGTGTTATCATTGTTATGGTGTTATTCGTTTATCCGGATAATATCTCACTTGCACTTTATACCTTTAATATATGTATGTATGTATAGGTACATACATTGAAGTTGCGCAACCTGGGTATTTTTATTTGATCGCTTATAACTTACGTAGTTTTGCATCGATTTTCTTCGATGATAGCTTATTTTTTTTATAATACAACAGAGCTTAGGGAGAAAAAAAAAAATCTGCAAAAAAATAAAAGGTTTTCGAGATCCTTCCCCGCAAAGTACAATTTTTTTTATATTTTTACAAAAAAAATTGAAAAAATCGGTAATGATTGTTCGTTATCTTTGAATCTACAGGGCCTAGCAAAAAGTGTTTTATGCACAGTTTATAGAAAATTTTATTACCTTTTAAAGGCTTCAAACCGTTTTGGAATTTCTTAATTCGTTCTTGAGATATATATGATAAAGTGGACCCAATTTTTTTTTTTTTTGCAAAAACGGTAAATTGCAAATATCTCAAAAACGGTACCATAGAATTAAAAATAACCTTGATTTTCGGAATCAGGGGGTGATTTTACATGAGAATTTCATAACGGCGTTTCTGGTAAAGAGAAAAAAGTTGAAATTTGTGGCCCAGTGTAACCTACTGAGTCCAAATTAGCACTTGTTGGTAAGAGTGATTCTGCGTTGAATTTCGGTGCTGACATTATTAACGGTGTTAATGCTGGTTTCGAAGTAAACGAAACTCTCTACTTTCTCAAGATTATTTCTCTCAACATTGACTTGGGTGCCAAGGCGCGAATGCGCTGACTATTTGTTTGACGACAGGAGCTAAGTCGTTTTGTCCTCGTTGACCACCAGACCCAATCGGATTTCTTCCTTTTCCAGCTTGGGAACGGCAGTAGAGACTTTGCTGTTCTTGTTGCCGCTGATGTCGATGTCTCGATGTCATCGGCATACGCCAGCAATTGCACGCTCTTTCAGTAAATTGCCCGTGAGTCTTGTCTGAAACCTCTTTAGGTATCAAACGGCTCGGAGAGGTCCTTGCCAATTATGTCGGAGCAGGTGGTATTGCTTTACGTCATTTAACCCAGCCGTATCAGTTTCGCTGGGACGCCGAATTCCGACATGGCGGCGGATAGGTAACTGCTCTTCGTGCTGTCGAAAGCGGCTTTGAAATCGACAAAGAGATAGTGTGTCGATCCTTTTCTCGCAGGCCTATGGTGGGCTTGCCAGATCTCAGGTCACACTGATAAGGGCCAATAAGTTCGTTGACGGTGGGCTTCAGCCTTTCGCAAAATACGC
>NW_023474473.1:0-3469 GCF_013731165.1 Rhagoletis pomonella
GAATGTACATTAAAATGTGTATACATACCTGGCAGTGGTCAGGCCGGGCTATGGCGTTTATACATATATGTATGTACATATGTAATAAACACATTCGCATTCATCTTTTGCTGCTGCTGCCACCGCTGTTTTCTTTCACTTTTCGCAATCGCGGTCTTAGACCCTGGACTGAGGTCAGCTGTGTCAAGCAGCGGCAAACAATATTCGTCAAATATGCTACTTTGAGGCGGTAAATACCACTCGTAGAATAAACGAGATTTAAATTCAAAGAAGTTGTCACTTTAAGTGTTTTTCAAATTACCGTCCTTTACAGTTCTGAAGTAGGTTACAATCATTGAGCCGTGTGGTAGGTTAATTATTATTTTTTAGTTGGCGCCAGTTTAAGACAACTACTATACAATACATATGTACATATGGACATATGTATGTACATATAGATACCTACTTTTCATAGAAATTGGCACACAAAATAATTGACATACAACATATCTTTGTATGTATTTACGCCAGTGTTGCCAACTTTTACATTCTTGAAACCGGGGCGCACAATAAGTACATATGTTCTTTTGCTCGCCCTCAGGTGCCCGAAAGTGTCCAATTTGTGTTTCGTTGGTTGGTTCTCGGGCTGTTGAGAGCAGTATGTTAGTTACCGATATCGCTAAGGATCGGGCTAATTATCGTGCATATAACACTGATTTTTTTTATCGAAAGGCAATATTTATGCCGCCATTGGATAATATTTTGCTCGATCTCTGAGAAAGATTGCTGAAAGAGACATAAGGTATGAGATTATTAGGTACTTCCATTTAAAATTGGGGCATATAGTACGCTATATGAAAAATAATGCTTTCGAATGCGTAAAATCGCTTGAAAAACGAAAATAATTTTTCTTAGAAAAATACGATATCAATTTGGAAGGAGAGTATAAAGTGTGGTCAGAACAATGGACAAATAAGGTAAGCGAAAGCCATTCCCAAAATAAGCTGCAAAAGTTCTTGGTAAATGCGACGAATATGCTTTTCCATGAATTAACAAATTTCTCCGCATTCTGGCCACATTTCCCGTGAGTACTTCAGAAAGAAGTTTTTCAACCCTTCGCCTGTTAAAACGTGGTTGCGTAGTATCACGAATGAAGAAAGATAGGTCTAGCGCTTTTACACGTACACTTAAAGCATCAACTCGGGAATTAACTGCAGTTGATCCGGATTAAGTCCGAGTTAATTCGGATCAGCGCTGCCGTCTGTATAAGCTCTTAAATATTGAAATTGACACTGAAAAGATAATAGAAAGATTCGCAAAAGGAAAATGCAAAAAAAATTTGCAATTTAAAAGTACCTATTATAATATAACATTGTTGTTAAAAAAAGTTGTTAAACTACTTAATTACATCCAGCATTTGACAAACATTGTAGGCAAGAAATAAGTATTTATGCATATATATTGCTTTAATAAACCCAACGTATAAGTTTTTACTTGATCTGGGGGTAGAGAGTGTATGTGGAAAATTGCATGTATACAAATTTTCATAAAACGAAGCTTCAATGACAATATTTTTAAATTACTTAAAACATATGCTAAAATTTAAATAAAAATCACACCAAATTATATATTTCTATACATATATGGTATGTACTAGGGATGTTGCGAATGTGGAATGTTAGACATCCGCGGATGTGAAAGCGGATGCGGATGTCTAACAGCTAACATCCGCGGATGCGGATGCAAATGCGGATGTCAAGTATTTAAAAAAAAAAAATGGTAAGAAAATTAAGTTACTTAGGTTAATAACAAATGGAAAAGTTAGTAAATTTTTAATAATGTTTATTTTATTAAATACTTGAAGTTAAAAATTGGAATATTACATTTAATAAAAAGTAATGAGAATTGCATCGTGGGTGAAAATGTCGGATGTATCCTCCTGACTTTCGTCTTCACTTGAAGAATCTAGCATAATGGCGAGATCGTTGTTTAAACGCTGCTTACAAGCCAAACCAGATGTGTCAGCTTTTCTAAAGCTTTTTAAAAAGAATACTTCATTCTCATTCCTTTGGATGTTTCAGAATTTGGAGAACCTGTAACGCCGTCAGCGTTCTTCGATTTTAATTTTTGTAATTCATTTTTAATCTTTTCTTCTGCGACTGGTTTGAAAAATTTGTGGTTATAGCGAGCTAAATAGGTGCATATGGAAAATAAATTATTATTTTCCAGGAATAAAAATTTTGAATGAAATTCTGTTTTCAAATTCGTGGCTGCCAGCCGAATCGGATCAGAATATTGTTATTTTCTTAAAAACAAGATTTTGTATAAGCATTTGAATTATTGGAATCACGAATGATGAGGGTCTCGTAATTCTTAATTAAATTAATGATCAGACCTATAGTGTTTTAATTATTTGAACATCGGTTCTCTCTATATTCAGACATTTAACATTTCTGCTGGAAATCCCTCTTGCGGTTTGCACTTTTACCTCCTAAAATTTAATGGGCTATGAAACTGCATACCCAAAATTTTCCAAAAAAATCTGATTAAAAAGTTTGAAATTTTTGGGGGATTTTGTTAAAATTTTTTGAATTTTTATAATTTTTGTACAAACTTTGAAATATGGATTTATATAGTGTGTGTTATATATTGCGCTAGACTTTTATACGAAAACATTAAACATCGAATAAACAAAGTAATATAGCCAAAACTGGTCAAAGTAAAAAGTTTCTATTATTTCTTCCACCACTGTATATATGTATATGTTATAAACTTGAGCAATTTTCTAATGAAAAACGCAAGTACATATTTGTTTACTTAATTAATTTAGTTACAGTAAAACCCGCTTAAGTACCCCACGAAAAATCTCAGCTTTTTGAGGCACTTAGGCAGGTTGGGTACTTAAAAGAACCCGCTTAAGTACCTCGATGCAGGTATTTATGCGAACATAATTATTGATATAGTTACAACCAAGGAATGAAACCGAAACCCAAACCGAAACCGTAACCGTTTAAAACCGTTTCGTTTTTCAAAACCGAAACCGAAACCGTAACCGTTATCTTGACCTGAAAAGGAACGATACCGAAACCATTTCAATCACAGGTTTCAATCGGTTTCCAGAAATTTACAAAAATAATAAATACAAATTTCTTTGAAATAAATGATTTATTTAACCAAAATCAGCAACATTTTGCTAAAATTCTTGTTAATTAGTAAATAAGTATGGCAAGGTAACTTTTCGCAAAAATCTGCTGATGACTTTGTTGTTGTGAATCGATAATCGATTAATTATATTTAAGTAGTTTCTTTCCCGTACGCAATGCGAGATCCCGCGTGTGCCCAAAATAGCCCAGAAATCATGCCAGTACTCAACAAAATGGGTAATAGAGAGCGAAAATTCGAGCGTATTCGATCGTAAGTGTATTCTTCTTCCTGCCCGAAACAGCCCGAAATTTTCTCCGAGTAAAAATGGATAAAGTGTCAAAGTGCA
>NW_023474474.1:0-3469 GCF_013731165.1 Rhagoletis pomonella
TAGCTTTTTGCCTAGATTAGCATATACGATTCTTTTTTTCCGGGTAGTTTCACTTCTTATTCCTATCCGCCATGTTAGCTATCTGACAGAAAACGTGTTTCGTATTTTTTGTTGTACCAACTTTTTCAAAAAAAAGTTCAGCTTTTAACGTTGGGAAAAATAAAACAAAGGAAAGCCAAACATACAAGTAGAGAATTTGTCTAATATTTTTAAATCATTTTCTTCATAACTGCTGCTTCCGTGGATATTGCAACACACGGAATAGATGTAATAATGCAGCTATAGGAGCCACCTCATACCACAGAATTTATCGGCCGCCTATTTAAATAGTAGGGCTCGCTTGAAATATGTACATGAAGATATATGGAGGTGCGCACACTACTACACCAACTTAATCGCGGCCGATAAAGTCCGTGGTGTGCGATGGATCTAAAACATTTTAAACAAGAAATATTGCAGTCACATTTTCGTTTTTAGGATTTTTATTCATGTGATTAGCAGTGGCAAGAATGTATGTATTAAATACGTTTATCTATATATATAAAAATGGTGTGAAAAATGTATAGTAATTCATCAATTGAGAACGGTTGGACCGATTTGGCTTAAATTTTTTTTAGTTGTTCGTAATTGCCAGGAGAAGGTTTTTACGAAAGAAAATTTTGGGAAACCCCTCACGGAAAGTCGGAAAATTGGAAAAATCGAAAATTGATTTTTTTTGTATGGAATTTTGTGTGCAATTCCTTCGGAATGGCATTCGAATGGAAAAATAGAAAATTCTAAGTGGAAAACTCAGAAAAATCCGGAAGAACGCAAAAAATTTGAATTTTTTTCGACGAAAGCTTGGAAAATTTCGGATAATTATGAAATTCATTGGGAGCTTGAATCAATTGGGAACAATTTTCTCCTATGTTTCATAACTGATTCGAATGGGTGCTACTTTTTTGGAAACGTGTTTAGAAGGAGTGCACAAAGTTTTAATTTTTCCGATAGTTGGCGCAAGGGGTCGAGCTATGCTTAAAAAAATGCAGTTGGTTCGTTGGTAGCCTTTTGCCTAGATTAGCATATAGGATTCATTTTTTCCGTTAAGTGGGTCAGAGACCGAACTATTCGAAACAGTCTTATTAATGGTCCGATTTGCTTGCAATTTAGCACGTAGGTAGCTTATTGGCTGGGTTAACATATATGATATTTTTTCTGATAGGTGGACCAGAACCGATCAATTCCAAAAAATCTTCAATCGAATCGAGTCATTGTTTTACAGTTCGAAAGGTGTTTGGTTGAAGGCACCGCAAACATGCGGGTATTGGCTATTTAACAATACCACAGGCCAACAAAAATTTGATGCAGCAAATGTGAACGCTATTTTTGACAGATTTTTTTGTGCTGATTAAGAATACGTAAGTATACTGTTTCCATCAGCTCCAGATTTTGAGAAAAATGTGGTGAAAGTGTAAAAAATCGCGTTTTTTGCAATATTTGAGAAGGTCTAGCAATGAAACAAAGTTGGAGAAACCAGCCCTTATAGTCATTTGTTGAACAGGAATAACTGATTTCGGGAAGTTTGAGTTCCTACCGCAAGCAAGCAAAAGGTGATAGAACCTTCCACGTAGGCTTAAATTAAAGCTAGAACTTCAGACTACCATCCCTGAAAGCACTATTCCTGTACCTTGCCCTAATGGTCACCTATACTCATTTACTTTTTATTGTCAAAAATGGTGTAAAAATCAGTGTTAGCTGTTAAATAAATGACTATAGGTAACCTCAGGGTCAAGGAGCAGGAATGGTATTTTTAGGGATTGAAGTCAGAAGTCCAAGCCTTAATTTAAGCCTAAGTGGAAGGTTCTATCACCTTTTGTTTCATTGCTAGACCTTCTCAAATATTGCAAAAAACGCGATTTTTTTACACTTTCACCACATTTTTCTCAAAATCTGGAGCTGATGGAAACATTATACTTACGTATTCTTAATCAGCAAAAAAAAGCGTATTAAAACCAGCTTCAACATTTGCCGCATCAAAATCGGTGTTGCCCTGTGTTACTTACACTAATTATATAAAGAGAAGCTCCTTCTTTTTATAAGAGGTGATCTCGCGAACGGCTGTACCGATTTTTTTAAATTTTGGACACCTACTGCAGCTTTTGGATATATTAAGGGAGCGTGCCATCACCCATGCATATCGAATTTTTCATACCGTATATCTCTGAAAGTATTTGTGGTAATGTCCTGGAAATTGGTATAGAGATTTTGGGGCTACCGGAAAAGGGAAGTGGTGCTTTCCACCCATACACCCAGAATACAGTGTTATTTTTTGCTTTTTCGTAATAATTTTTTTTGTACCAAATTTTGAATATGCAGTTTTGTAGTTCCCTCAATTTCAGTATCATAAAGAGCAAGTTTTAATGGCTATAAGATACTGTGGATTTTTGAGAATTTTTTTCGCTGATGATGTTGCGCATGTTCTCCGTATAACGAATGCGTGAGAGTTTTTTTGTATGGGAAAAAATGCCGAAGAGTGTCAGTAAGTAAAAGACTTATTCTGGTGGCTTAACTCCTCCTAAACGACCGACACGATTTTAATGATAATTTTTAGTGGCGCTGGAACCGAATTATTGCTAAAAATCGTCGATTCGGAGGCACAGGGATCAAAGTTAAATTACTCCCGTTAAATCAACCACCAGAACCATTGCGGTCCTTGCTTTACGGTGACTAAACAGAATGTGGACCAATGATACTCACCAGTTTGTAAATTGCCACCAACTATACTATACAGATTCAAGGACGATTCACTTTCGAGCCGCAAGGACTTCTTCTCGGTATAACGCTTTCGTCAGGTTATTTAAGACGGCAATGGGGATATGCCTTCTGCCGACCACAAAACCAAACAAACTTGAGTTGCTGGCGAAAACGTTGGACAAAATATTTCAATTATAAAATTAATTTTGGGCGGGACGAAGTTCGCCGGGTCTGCTAGTGATAGTATATACATACATATGTGTTTTATTGTTTTATTTGGACATTTTTTTATTAAATATATTAATCTCACATATGAGATTTTTTAAATCAATATTTTCCTTGTTTTCTTCATTATAATAGTTACTATATAAATTTATTAAGTTTACAACATTTTTATGTTGTCTTTCTATGAAAAAACAATTACATGTATCAGGTCCTGATTCAGTATCATTATTACTCCAAGGACAGATCGTAAAATGTTTTCCATATATAGATTTTATCCTAGACCCATTTTCCATCTGTTCCGCTAATATACATCCATTTTGAATAATGTTTCTATGATGATCTAATATATATTTACAATTCCTTTCTAGAAATCCTTTAATTTCATCACTTTTCATATTGTGTTTGATTGTAGTATCTAATTTAACCGTTATCTGTTTAATAGAACAGCCCTGTTTAGCAGTTAGCTGTTTAATAGAACAGCCCTGTTTAGCAGTTAGCTGTTTAATAGAAC
>NW_023474475.1:0-3469 GCF_013731165.1 Rhagoletis pomonella
AAATAAGCACTGAACATGGCGGGAAAGGTATTCTAATAGTATTATATAGTTGTCGAATAATTGTAGGTATCTTCGGCTCAGCTAACATGAAATAAGCTGCATGTATGCATATCTATATATTTTTAATGATTTGAAGATTTTAATTAGACACTCTTATCAGGGTTGGGCATTGTTGCACTACCACTGAATTGCACTATCACTGTTTATTCAGTGATAGTTAAAATGCAGAATTCATTATCACCGCAAATTTAGTGATAGTGAAAAAAATTTCACTATCACTTAAGGTTTAGTGACAGTGAAAAAGAAATTGCATTATCGCTAAAACTTTAGTGATATTAGAAAAAACTCACTATCACTAAACTTTTAGTGAAACTAACCAAGCGAAGATAGCCAATTTACATGTGCAAGTGGAAAACGCTAATCCAAAGTTACGTTATTTGTACCCAACTTTGAAATAATAAAAACTCCTAAAAAGCACAAAAGTGTAACGCTGTTACTCTTAAGGCCGTTTTCTCAAGTAACCTGTCACTTTAAAGCTCACTTTATATTTAAAGGTTGCATTAAAATTTATAATTATGTCTAAAATAAAGAATTTTATTATCGGTTTTAAATTGGTTTACAACCAAGAAACATACATACGTCAAAAACCGATAATAGAAATGCTCAACTTTAGACATAGCTTTATTTTTAATCCAACCTTTAAATATAAAGTGAGCTTCAAAGTTAAAAGTTACTTCAGAAAACGGCCCTTAGTATTAATATATGTCATTGTTGCTAATTGAAAGGGTAGAAGCAATGCGGTTCAATATTTACTTATGCTATGCATGTACTAATGTTTGTAGGTATGTTCGCTATTCTACATAAACAATAAAGTCCAGCGCAAGTGTATTTGCCGCATTTCGTTCAATAAGTACTCCTTACATTGTACTCTACTCCCAACCCATTGTTACTCTTTTTCCGCATACATACACTACTTGGCGTTGAGAGAGTAAATACTTGACGTACTTGCTATTACTCCACCAAAGTAGGTACTCTACTTTCTCTCATCGCGTACGAGAGATATTTGCTGCTGCCAAAAGGGAATAGCAAATCTACTCTCTGTATACTTGTAGTACTGTAAGTACTTGCGTATTAAATTTCAATTCTGGTTGTTAGCCACTAGTTGATATTGTTTGCGGTGCTGGTCAGTGAAATTGAAAGAGTAAAAATGCCAATGTTAGGAATTTCGAAAGTTCGAAGATACGATTCGGATTGCATCATACTATTTCTACGATTCGTTGCAAAATCCGAATACGAAAGAGTTGCAGAATAGGGGTGTATTTCTTTTCACTGCTTCAGCTAATATAGTCTTACTTTATTCTTCAAGAAGAACTATGTCATAACAATAAAGCTTGTTTGCAGCCAAAAGCAATGTCATATCACTGAAAAATTTTAATTATCAATAAAGGTTTTCACTATCACTAAATATTAAGTGGTAGTGCAAATTGTTTTTCACTGTCACTAAGGGTTTAGTGATAGTGCAATTTGTTTTAACTATCACTAAATGTTCAGTGATAGTGCATTTTTTTTCACTATCACTAAAATTTTCAGTGATAATGGATTCTGCATTTTAACTATCACTGAATAGACAGTGGTAGTGAAAAGCGTATTGCATTAATTTTGTTTTTGTTAAAAAACTGATGGTTTTTTATAAACATATGATATCTAATTTTATCAAATAAAGTTTAACTGCTAAATTATAAAAGAAACTTTTTTTCATAACAGTTTACAGAATTTAAATGATTTAGCAGGATTCTGGCGATTTTTGTTTATTAATCTGGCGCGACGGCAGAAACAGAAATGGCAACACTGGTGGTGAGTACCGACTTGCTTGCGCGCATATTAGCTGTTTTGTAATTCACTTTTGCATTGCCAGCGTTCTAAGGGTGGGTAACTCTGTAAATTTTGGTGTGCTGACTCAGTAACTCCAAATCACTTTAATGAGTCAGCACAGAGAGCTGGCACAAGTGTGCTATCGCACAATTGGGATGTACATCGAAATTTTTGATGATGTTAGTAATCGAAATCGATTTAGAAAAGATTATCTTTAGCTTCTGTTCAGCTGGCCGGCAAAATTTTAGAAAGATGATTTCAACCGGTGAGTTCATTTGCAAAATAATTCCCCTTGGATGTATTAACTTCCAGCCCAGTTATGCATACTTAGCTTTGCTTGAGAGTTGTCATGTAAGAATCTGTTAAATAGGCTATGCTTGTAAGCGGTTACCCAACGCATAGCACTTCACATGTAGAATTCTCTTTGGTTTTGATTTTACGTAAAAATGGTATAACAGTGCAGGTATGCATAACTGGGCTATTCGCCTTGCTTCTTGTTAAATTTGGTAGTCGTATATTCAATTGATGGTTAGTGTAGTGATGCCATCTATTATGATACTTTTTGGAAGATCGTATTGTGTGAATGTGTCAGCTCATCAATTGAGTTACCACATCGACACAGTTCTAAACAATGCAAGCTGCACCGAGCTATGCAAGTGTCAGCACATCAACTGAGCTACCATATCGACTCTGTAGCACACTGAGCTATACATTGTCAGCACATAAACTGAGTTACTGAGTTAAAAAATTTTTCAGATGTGAGTCTGAGCGTGCGGCACAGTTCTAAGAGTCAGCACAGTAACCCAGCACAGTGCTGAGTTACCCACCTCTACAGCGTTCAGTTGATCGCAAATTTTCAAAGGAATGGGTTGTTCTTGCGCAGATAAATTTTCGTTAGAAATTTGCTTTAAAAAAAAATGACAATCATGCGCAAAATAACCTTTTTATATGACGGTTTTCTACCGACTGAGCCTAGTAGCAGCGCTCGGCTCTCTAATTTACAAACACATGCGCAAGCATGATCGTTAACACCTTCGCCAGCAGTGTTGCCATTTTAGCCGTTTTCCGGCTAGATTTAGCCGGTTGCGATAGAAAACAGCCGGAGAAATTTCGGTTTAGCCGGAAGCCGATTTGTTAGCCGTTTTGTAAAAAAAAATAGCCGTTTCTAGCCGATTTTGCTATTTACCTTGCTTTCTTAAAATTCAAATATATATGTTTCCATTTTTGACTAAGCGACCCAAAATCTGTTAGGAATGGCTACTAGCCTTATCGCGAATAAAATTTTACGATAGGCAGGGTTATATAAAATTTAGCCGATTTCGCGTATTTTTTATTTTAAACGAATATATTTTTTCTAAAGAAGGCCGTAGCAGGGATTTTTTTACATAAAATGTTTATTATGAATGACTTAAATTTAAGTGTGAAGTTTTATTCGCAAACTTAGAAAATAACAAATTGTTTCACTGGTTGCACGCGTTAACATGCTCCCAAATTCCCACGCAAGTAGAGAAACTTGCAAATTTCTGCACGAACGCTAGTGTCCACGGTTGCTTTTCAAACATAAGAAATTTGTATAGAATTTTTAAAATTCTTTCAG
>NW_023474476.1:0-3468 GCF_013731165.1 Rhagoletis pomonella
AATTTTCACCTCAATTACCATTGCCCGCGCGTACTCCGGTATTTTAAGATTGTCCTCCACATTTAACACTGCTATTGAGGTCTGGAGAGGCAATGCACTCGCAACATCGTCCATATGCTTATCTCGCAGCTCGCCTGTCATTCGACAGACGGAATGTTCTACCTTCTTAATCGAGACTTTGCATTCCCGTAATAACTGGTGCTGCGCCGATGTTTCGCATTTGGGTGTGGACTATTGGAAATAAGTTTTTATTATTTTAATACAAATATAGGTAAATATATAGGTAGATATCTCAGAAATAACAAATTAAATGAAGCAATACTCACATTTTCCATAATATAATTCAATTTTTCACATATCAGCGATTGGTTTTCGCTCAATATTTGTTGCTAATATGAGTGGATAAAACGATTATGAGATATGACATTTAAACCAACGAAATCATAGCTAGGGTACATTTCAAAGCGCACAATGCCATTCTCTCTTATTTCAATACAACATAATATGTATAATAATTGAAAGTGTTTAATATGCGCATTATATGTACATAGGTGCCTCGCAGCTTTTTACGGATATTAAGGATTACGAAATAAGAGTGGTGGGCTCTTTATATAAGAGAGTTTTGAAATGCACCTACTTACATTCATTTCGATCGTTTGTAGTTTTATCAGCAGCGCTTGAAGTACATCTACGTCTGTAAATATTTCGACAAAAATTTAACATGTATGTTAAGAAAAATAACATATGTATAAGTGTATGTTACCTTCATTGGGCCCACCGACGTTATTGTTGGATGAGACTGTTGTGGAAATACATATTTTGGTACATAGAATTGAGAAAAATAAAACATAAGTTACCTTCATCAGATACATGGACGTTGTTGTTGGATGGGGTAACCGCCTTTGATGAATCCTCTTCATCGTTAAAATTCGAAGTGGTAATGAATCTTTTTACAGAGTTTCCTGGAAAATGTTGAAAATATATACTATACATCTATATATGCCCTATAAAAAATAGTTCTACTTACCATTGGCTTGGGATGCCATAATAGTTCTATTTCCAAAAATAGTATGAAGTCAAATGAGGTATTATAAAATATATTTTTAAATATTAATATTTTATTATTTTTTTTAATGGAAAGTGTGGCTTAATTACAAAAGTCGTGGAAAAGATGATGCAGAAGAGGTATGAACAAAAATTTGTTTTCATAGGGGATACTGAAGTATTTATAGTCAATATCACTCCTTTCAATTTTAACAATATCAGAACTGAGATCACTTGCAACAACAATACCTAGACTAGCGAAGGAGGGAACAGGGTCTTCAAAAAAGTTTTCTGTTTTCCTAAAAACCATACACTCAATTACTTCTGAATCTCCTAACCCTACAAGTTCCATTACCTTTATAGGTCCCGCTTTCTTACTGTAGCAAAAACAATCCTTTTCTTTTCTTAGATCAATGTCAAATGCTCCAAACCGAGAAGTCTTAAAGTCCGAAAGTGACTTAAGATCTTGCCTTTCATCAAGCCTTAAAAAAATTTGTTGCAATACTTGATTCGGTTTTTTAATTATCTTTTTTAAAAATTGCATAAAGTTTTCAAACCTATAAGCAGAAAACGAATCCAAAGGGCCCAGACTTTTAACGCATTCGGACAAGTGAAGTAAGCCATGAATGTTGAAACTAACTAATTCTTCTCCAAATATCCTACTGAACTCTGCGACAAAGTGTTCCAGCATTTTTTGAGCAATATCGGCCTCCGACCTGAACGATTTTTCACTTGAAAGAAGGCGAATACTACTATGCAAAAGCAAGAAAAGGTAGTATAACTCTCTACTTACGCAATCCTTCAAAATAAAAACGCCTGTGTATAGCAAGAACTGCCTGAACTCCGTTGCTTTCCAATGACTAACTTCATCCAAGCCCCTTGAAATTCGACAGAATTCAGATGGAAAAAAACTGGAAGCGAAACGAATATTTGCATTCATCTTTGTGGTATTTGCATTTTTGATGAACAGTTTAAGACATTTTTTAACGACACCTAAATCAACCAAATGCATAGAGTCAAGAGGAAACTGAGAAACCATTCTAAAGCCAGCGTCTTCTAACACACTTTTCTGATGCCTAAATTGAGCAAGGTGGTGAGAAGCATGAACTCTCTGCTCAAAAGATGAATCCGACCTAAGTTCACCAATTTCTTTGGGAAAACATACTCTTCTCTCTTTATATTTGCCTTCGAGACAACATTTAGGACATCCGCTTTTTCCATTAAATGACATAACACCAGAAACAAACGCTCTAGCCGGAGAATCACAAATGAACACCCGAACATCAAACTTTAATACGATCTGATTGGGACCCACTTTGATACCATTTTCCCTAAGATATTTTGCTTCTGATGTAAAATTTGCCATGAAATCATTGATATTTTCTGGTTTCTTTAGTCCAGAAAAGCAACCTATTACAAAAGGTGTTACACTAGGAAAATCTACAAGTGCCCCCAGGATAGGCCATAAAACTCGATTAGAACTATTAAATAGTTTGACACCATCGACACCTACGTCAATTAAGACTTCTTCTCGCGCCTCTAAAAATCCGAATTCATCTGAAATAAAATGATGCTGAATACCTAAGTACAGAAACTCGCCATTTGGAATGGACTGAATATTAATTTTTTCCCGACTAGTTTTTAGGAGACTTTTAGCGGACAAAGGTAAGTCATTCATTCCAACTTTCCGAAGAGTTTTAAGTAAATCGTCAAGGGCGTTTTGAGAAATTTTATTTCTAATCGCCCAAGACTTCAATTCCTCCTTTGCATTCAGCTGCTCGAAATTTTCATTCGGCACTTCACTGCTGGCGGTATCTAAAGACTCGTCCAGAAAAGGATCACTTTCACCAAGAAAAACTTCACTCGACGTGCAGTCTTCCATATTTTCTGTTTCACCAGAAGCCGCAGCCACACTTTGCACATTTTCTTGAGAGGATTGCTCAAGTTCTTTAAACTTTTTTATATTAGCTTCGAAAAGCTTTTTTTCTTTTGATAGACAATTGCTTAAATGCCTCTTCTTCATTTTTCTTCAAATTCTTTTATATTAAATAAACTTTCCTTTTAATAAAATTGTATTTCGCAAATTCCACGTCTGTCGTTCTTAATTTTTCCACGCTTTTTGACGGCTTCCTTTTCTTTTTTTTAATTCTTCTCCTCTTTCATTTCTTCTTCTCTTCTTTTTAGCGAAAAGAGGGAGAAGACAAAGAGAAAAAAATAATGAAAGGGCAAAATAATGTACCAAATCAGTTTGACTGCTTACTCTTGTGGCATATATATGTTGCAGAAAAAAAAAGATTAAAGCAAATTGCGGATGTGTTAGTATGTGTCAAAACTTTTGCAAATGTATTGGAGTTTCCATCAGTCGCGTCTTGCAGGGAGTGCATATTTTTGTTTTTAGTGTATTTGCTAAAATGACAACATTCT
>NW_023474477.1:0-3468 GCF_013731165.1 Rhagoletis pomonella
AAAATAGATCCTGAGGGCAGCAGTATATCGTGCATCTTAAAATTACTATACTGTGATAAAAGTGGGTCAATTGATCTTGTATTTGGCCTCTAATAATTATCATACCTAAGCCCTTTGATATGGATCTCACTAGAAGCTCCATTTCATGAAATAAATCAAATAAATACAAATACAAATACAGATGCATTCCTTAGATAGTGGTACTTTTCCACAGTTTGAAAAACATGTAATTTTGTTTTTTGTCAATACCACACTCAAACGAAACAACCGAGAGGATCTTAAGTATAAAATTTGCTTCCTGACGCAAATAGAGAAACCGGCTTCTAATTGAAATTTTTTAAAATGAACTTCTAATTAAAAGTAATTTTAAAATGAAATGTATAGAATTCGTTGACTACTTAAACATTGAAGATTGAACCATCTCATTATTGCTATTCAAATATGTCATAAATATAAAATAATTTATGGCTTCTGTGTACAATGATGTATACACTCATGTTAAAATGAATAACACTTTTATTTCTTATGAACTATATTTTATTTATACCACAATATTGTTTAAAACAAGTACTCTGGCGTCTGAAAGCATTATCTGTTACTTACATTCATAATTTTGCTTTTTAAAAAATTGTACTGAACAGTACTGATTTTTTTAGCATGAAAAAGTCAAATGTACTGACTTCGTGAATAAAAAATTGGGCAACCCTAAACATGGCATTGAAGAAAAATAGGCATTTAAATTATATAATGGGCTGAAATCACTACGGTTTTGCATGTCCCACCCGTGACAAAAAGGTTTTAAACTTCGCATTGCTAATTCACTACTTTAGGGATTTTTCTATAATTTCATAACAAGAGTGTTTTTATACTATGCAGCCCTATTTTATCTCTTTTATTATATTATAAGTGCCTACTTTAGAGATTTTGAAACGTTTTATCGTGTCCCGCCCGTGACAATCACTTATAAATTTTTTCTCATGGTGAATAACAACAAAAAAAAAAAACAAGTTTAACGTTTCAAACATATGTTTAATGCCAAAAAACTTTGAAGTTCAGGTTGACTAAACACCATAATACTGGTGATGGACTAAGCGATGTAGTAAAAAATTTCCCGTGGTCAGCTCGAAAAGTCAAGGTAAACATTGCTATCATAGAGACGCCAGAGAATTCTATGATGAGGGTTGCTTATCAACAATCCAAAAGTCAATTACCTCAAAAGTTCCAACCAAAAAAATCGAGAAGTTCGACTAACTTATAAACTCAATCCAATAAATAGCCTTTAAGAGACAAAGATATATGTATCTGCGTACAAGTATTCTAATGCAGATAACTTTTCGGATTAGACATCAATACACAAGATATTTTCTGACGTTATGGTTTCACCAAAGAAAAGCTAAATTTGAGCCTGATTTGTCCATGAAATCAGTTTTAAAGAACTCAACTCCAGCCTCTCTTAGGGCCCGTTACTCAATATTTGGTTAACACTAACAGCAGGTTAGACATCGCTATCGACGTGATAATAGTAGTCCACGGTGGAGAGAAAACAGAAGATGGCGCCGATGGCAATACCGCTAATCGGCTCTCAGTGAATTTGACAGAATCAGCTGTTTTGCTGACGTCGCAGTCGAGATGACAGCAGTAGTGAAGTGTTTAGTCGATACTTTTAAGTATCCCACGGTGCAGCGAACAAAGGTGGCGCCGTCAGTGGTACCGCTACTTTGGTTTTGCCGATTTTGACAGTTGTGGTAACTTGTAAATAAACCTTTGTTTACAAATCAGTGTTAATTTGCAATTTGTGGGTGGTTGTTGAGTTGAAGACGGCGTAAAAACTAATAGAATGAAGTACCGTGTGCTAAATTTCGACAGCCGTCAAGATGCGAGATGCGTAGTGTAAGTGTAGCGCTGCGACGAATCGCTGCATTTTGTATACATAGGGCACGGTAAAGCCGTTCTCTAAATGTATCTTTATTATTATATTGACAGAATTTCATTACAATCACTTCGCTTCTGCTCCAAGCATCCCCCTTTAGCAAGTTAACTAAATAATCCCGCTGAGATGCTGCCGCAGTTTGCTGCATCAGCCTTAATTGCAAAGCAATGGAGTGCACTAAAACGTTTGCTGCAGCAGCTTCGATTGCAAAGCAATCGAGTGCACTAACGTTCAGTATTCTCTAATAGATTATGTGAAAATGCAATATTTTCGCATTTAGCAAAATTAAAACACGCTGTAAAGTGAACTGTTTTGGCAGTTTCAATTCGTTCTTCTTTTCGCTCTATTCTTTGTTTACTTGTGGTACACAAATGTCAACGGCCAGGACGGCGCAATCTTGTATTCTATCATTCTTGTAAGTATCAAATACTCTCGATACTCGGTACCGAAACATTTAGGTTTCGAATAAAAACGCAAATAGGCCAAAAATATGGAAAAAACGGTTCAGGGGAGACTCGCCTATCAAAACCCGAATATAGGAGCCAATAGAGCTTTTAATACTGATTCAAATGAAAGATGTATATATGTCGGTTCAGAGAAACTCCTTACTTGCTTGAAGCATTTTTGTTCCAGCTGAATCGGATGATATCAGTTTTGTACGCCTGGGGCAGATTCTGTAACCAGTTAGCGACAATTTTCGAATCGGTATCGGTTTTGTTGACGTATAATATGAAATATTTTTATGTCAACAAGTGAAATATCGATCCGAAACTACTCGGCTACGACTGTCAAAAGCTTTTTACCTCCCTTTTATTAGCTCGGGATGTAACTATGTAATATTGATGCGCCTAAAAGATGCAGCGATTTCTATTCTCAAGTTACATACCTGAAGACAGTACGAATGGAAATTATAATAGCGAGGTTTTAGTTTTTTAAACTATAATTTTTTTGCTTTTAAATTCATATTTTTCATATGTGACAATGAAATCAGTTCCACTCATGTGGAAATCGTAGAGCTTTTTGTTTTATAAATATTGATAAAAGTTCTTTACAAAAAATTTATCAAGAAAACACAGAATTGGGCGGTTAATGTAAAGAATCAGTATCGGGTACCGGTAAGGAAGTATTGGGTACCTTTTTTAAGTATTGGGTACCGACAATTCAGCGTTGTCAACTCTACGGTGACGTCACGCCAAAATTACTCGCACGAATTCTGCTGCAATCGGCGCAATCTTGTATTCTATCATTCTTGATAGTAGTTGATATCCATGTTTAACCTGTAGTTAGTGTTAGCCAGACACACATACATAGCTAGCGTAAACATACTTGAAAATCATTAAGGCACACTCGAAAATTCATTGCAAGTGCAGAAGTGTATTTGGAAAAATGCATATTAAATTTTATGCGTTCGCAAATAATCCATTCTCCCATGCTTTTTAACACATCAATCTGGCGACTTCTAGCTTTCGTTTGGTATAAATATTGCCCCCTAAAATAGATCCTGAGGGCAGCAGTATATCGTGCATCTTAAAATTACT
>NW_023474478.1:0-3468 GCF_013731165.1 Rhagoletis pomonella
AGGATTTTTTTTAAAAGGGCTTTGAAATTTAAAAAATAAGATCATTTAAGTTTTTGAAACTTATTTAAAAAATTCAGTGCAATGTAGGATAACAATGAGGATATCATAAGAAAGAAAAAACTCTGTTAAATTACAACAGAATACATTTTTTGGTGCATAAGTACGAATGGGTATAGGAAATGTCCTTTATAAATTTTGTGCTTAAATATCCTTGAAAATTTGCAATATTTTTTGCTTTTAACTATTGTTTGAGGACTAATATACGCACGACCTAATCATCGAATTTCGTCCTGCAAACTTTATTAACTTAAAAAGATAAGGATTTATCAAAAGCGCATTTTCAATACCTATTCTTCTTTCTAAACCAAAAAACTGTATTGTTTTTAAATTCTACAGAATTTCCTCTCTCATTTGGTACCCATATTGTTATTCTATTTTGAACTGATTTTTTTAAATAATTTTTTGGATCAATCATATCTTTAAAATTTCAAAGTTCTTTGAAAAAAAAATTCTGGCGTCAGTGTGAAAAACTAAAAACGCAGTTTTACTATATTTGGCCCATAGCTTTGCGGGTACATCGATTCTTTCGTGTCTTTTGAAATTTTTTTGTTAAGTCTTTATAGGAAACTTAATTTTAACAGGTCACAAAAAATAAAAGCCACAAATATTGTTGTTTCAGCCTGCTTTCTATTTTCACGTAGGTGTATCCACTAAGGGCGACTGAAAAATTTTCGGGTGAATTTGATTTCGGACGAAACTCAGGATAGGGTTTATTAGGTTTATTATCGTAAAATAGATTGCGCACAAACATTTCATTTATTACGATTTATTTTCTTTATTTCTTTTCATTAATAACGAGCAAGTATGTTCACTACTATGCTTTATGTATACAGGGTGTCCCAGAAGTAATGTGCCAAACTTTAGGGGAAGTTAGGTGGGGGGGTGAGCTCCCTGATAAACAAAAAGTTTTCAGGTAAAAGTGCCACCGTTTTTGAAATATTTACATTTTTTCGAATTTAAAAAAAATTCTGCCTTTTCATGTGTTTTCTTTAACTGCAACTAAAAGCCGGGCAATACTTAGTAAATTTTTTATGTAAAACACTTCCAGATAGTTGCCTCTCCATACTCAAATGCAATGTAGTTAAAATATATTAAGGAACCATCATAAAATTAGGACTATTTCTGGATTTTTAACTTTTTGATATTTTCTTCCCCAACTTTGACTATCTCGGGTGAAAAAAAATGTACTGAGCTATAACTTTACATTACATACAAAAAATTGCTCATTTAATAAAGATTTCAGAAAGGTACCACACTTACTGTTTTAAATAGAAGAAAAAAAGTTATAGCCGCTTTTGTGGGTAAAGGACTGAGACACTGAGAAATTAAATGTGCTCTTGTTACCGTCAAACGACATGCTAAATAGTACAAAGGTACATAATTACTTGCTTCTGACATTATTTTATGTTACTTACCGGAATTCGGACTAGAGTCTATAACAAGGGCTATATCTATCAATATTTTATGTGAAGGATGGGTTCACGTGAAATAAGATATACATGAGTTGTTTGAAGAAAAATTTATTCATTTATTGATAAAATATGCTCAAATTGGCGATCTTCTACTCTAATACAAGCTCGGCACCTTTTAAGAAAAGACGCTTTTAGAGATCTTAAACTCAATTGGGCTATCTCAGCAGCAGCTCCATTTATTTGTTCCCGCCCCAGTAGAAAAAATCTAATGGATTCAGGTCTGGCGATCGAGCAGGCCATGTGATTGGTCTGTATCGTCCAATCCATCGGCGAGGATAAGTTTCGTCTAAATGAGCTCTTACTTCACGCCCGTAGTGAGCAGGGCACCCGTCATTTTACTGCCATAGTCTTCGCCGCAGGTTTAAGGGTACATGTTCCAAAAGAGTTGGAAGCCGTTCCTGAAGGAACTCTAAATAACTGTGAGAGTTGAGCGTTGGCGGCAGTTCCACAGGTCCCAATATCTGACAATTAAAAATACCGCACCATAAGTTTATTTTGTACTGGTACTGCGAACAATGTTATCTCATTTCGTGAGGATTGTCTATCTGCCAACTGTGAAGGTTATGTAAATTAAAATAACCATCACGTTTGCATGATGATTCATCGCTCCAAATTATTTTATTAAAAAAGTTGGGGTCTGATGCATGCATTCGCTACATTTCACGGCAAAATCTAACCCTCGACAGGTAATCTCTTTCCTGTAGAGCCTGAACACGTTGAATGTGGTAGAGATGAAATCGATGGTCTTTTAAAGCTTTGAGAACTGTAGTTTTTGGTATCCCCGTCCGTCTTTTCATCATTCTCACTGAAGTCGATGGACCTAGTTCCACTTCCTCTAACACAGCTTCAACATCTACCGTTGCAGGACGTCCTGTTTCGCCGACACGCCTTCCAAGTATGCGACTTTAAAAAAGTGAAAAATGATAGTTAACAAGCAAGCAAACAAGAAAGGTGTAAAAATCACTTACCTTCATATATTTCTGTATGGGTCCGGGCGAATACTTCACGACCCGGATGTCGACGATTGGGGTATCGCTTTGCATAGAGTTTTTGAGCAGCTCTGGCATTACAGCAAGCTTCACCGTAAATTAGGTGAATATCCGCATATTCATGCGACGTATACTGCGTGTTCTCTGTCATAGTATTAATAACACAATGTTCGAAGGGTCAAATTTCACAAAATCCGCTTTCACTAATTCCGGTAAGTAACACAAAATAATGTCAGGAGCAGGTAATAATGTACCTTTGTACTATTTAGCATGTCATTTGACGGTAACAACAGCAAATTCAATTTAAATCTATTAAATACATTCTAGCGTGTCTCAGTCCTTTACCCACAAAAGCGGCTATAGCTTTTTTTTCTGTTCGAAAGAGTAAGTGTGGCACCTTTCTGAAATCTTTATGAAATGAGCAATTTTTTGTATGTAATGTAAAGTTATAGCTCAGTACATTTTTTTTCACCCGAGATAGTCGAATTTGGGGAACAAAATATCAAAAAGTTAAAAATCCAGAAATAGTCCTAATTTTATGATGGTTCCTTAATATATTTTAACTACATTGCATTTGAGTATGGAGAGGCAACTATCTGGAAGTATTTTACATAAAAAATTTACTAAGTATTGCCCGGTTTGTAGTTGCAGTTAAAGAAAACACATGAAAAGGCACGATTTTTTTTAAATTCGAAAAAATGTAAATATTTCAAAAATTTTTTGTTTATCAGGGAGCTCACCCCCCCACCTACCTTCCCCTAAAGTTTGGCACGTTACTTCTGGGACACCCTGTATATGCAAGTGCCGCTTATATTCAAAAATTGTGTCAATTTGGCATTTACGTAGATCTTGCGTGCATACGACAGCAACAATAAGCACACAAATATCTAAACAGCGCACACATTTACATATAAGCTGAACTAACAGTCAATGAAAAATTAAATAAA
>NW_023474479.1:0-3468 GCF_013731165.1 Rhagoletis pomonella
GAAGGGATGAATTTTTAAACTAAGAAAGACTGTGTGTATATGTATTGCATGTTCCTTTAAAAGTGTTAGGGCAGTTAACTTACCCTGAAGGAAAGATTAGTCCAATTGCTCGAAAAATATAATCGTAGGTATATTAGTTTTGTAACTGGACCAAATATAGTCCAAAAATTTAAAGCAATGTAATGTAAAACAGGTGAATTGTACTAAAAGTGGCCGAATGTAATGCATAAGGTACGAGTTTTGTTCTGAAATTGGTTACAATGTCATGCAGTAGCGGACAATGGGCAGATTAACGATTTGCTGATATGTAGGCACTTACTCAACGAATTTTCATATGCGGCGTTGGAATGTAGAGAGAGTATCAGCTTAAAAAGCCTGAGAACCCCGGTTCGAATCGCAGCTGGCGCAAGTTTTATTTTTGTTTTTTTCCCCCCAAAATTGGGTACAATGTAATGCAGAAGCGGACAATTGGTAAGAGCCTAGGACATTCAATGTTAAATGTAAATAGAATTTTACATGTTCTTGGACCAAACTTTGGACTAGTCACAATCACTTACAATCTAGTTTGTGGTGTGCTCTAAGTCTAAGTCTAAAGCAATGATGGGCAAAACGCTACTCGCGAGTAGCGTCTGCGTCGCAGCGCTTATACGTATACAGAAACGACGCAGCGAATTTCAATTCAGTCTGCTTTCAGATTTCATGAGAGTGACACTACGCTTCGCCGTTGAATATTTTTATTCGTAATTTTAGCGCGTGGTTGCCACCTATATATGTAACAATGCCCAAAATGTCTGAGTATGAGTGCCAATTACAGTTTTTGGTTTTAAAAAAAGCTAATAATGCCCAATGCTTGTTATGTGGTAATACGACTACTTGGAATCGTACTTTTAATATAAGGCGACATTATTTGTCATTCCATCCGGAATATGAAAAATATGAAGGTGATGACCGCGAGCAACTTCTCGATGAGCTGAAAACGCTTTCATATTATCAAAATGACGAAAGCGGACCTACGACATCCGTCGAATCAGCTAAAAATAATGAAATGATATCTCATTTAAAAGCATCATTCGTAGTAGCCATGGCTTTGGCTAAGCAATGTAGGCCTTTTGAAGACGGAATTTTTTTTAAAGATCTAAGTACGGAGGTACTTAAATGTTTTGGGAACGATGGGAAAAAAATGATTGAAAAGTACAATGAAATTTGCCTGTCTCGCAGGACAATAGCTCGACATACAGAGAACATCAGTGCTTTCATTCAATCAAAAACCAAAGAGAGGGTGTTAAACTGTAAATATTTCTCTATTTGTTTAGATGAAAGCACTGATATTAACGACATATGCCAATTAATTATTTACGTAAGCACAACAGATAAATACTTCAATACTTATGAAGAATTTCTATCCGTAGAGTCGTTGCATTCCCATGCGAACGGAAAATCTATTTTTGAAGCAATAAGCAAATGCTTGTTTTCATTTGCAGATACAAATAAATTATCGGCTGTGTGTACAGATGGTGCTCCGGTTATGATTGGAAAAAATGAAGGTTTTGTGGGCTACCTTAAAAAAAATGAAATTGACATTCCATCATTTCACTGCATCATTCACCAGCAAGTTTTATTTTCGAAAGTTTTGAAAATGGCAGAAGTACTTAAAACGGCCACAAAAGTCATAAATAAGTTGAGAGGTGGGCACAATGCACTTTCTCACCGAAAATTAAAACTATATTTAGAAGAGGTAAATGCTGAACATGGGGATCTGCTTCTTTTTACCGATATTCGTTGGTTGAGTTGCGGGAAAAGTATGCAAAGATTATTTGAGCTACGTAACGAAATTTACAGTTTCTTAATGTCGGGGAACTCTTCACTTGAAAGAGAACTAGCGCAAAATTTCAAAAGTCCAGAATTTTTGCTACCATTTGCCCTATTCTGTGATTTGTTGGCGTTTATGAATATACTAAACCTTTCGTTGCAGGGGAAAAACAAAAGAATTTTCGATCTTGTCTCTTCGGTGGATGAATTTCAAAGAAAATTAGATATTCTTCATATGCAATTTTCCAGTAAAAATTTGGAAAATTTCAAATTCACCACCGAAATTTTTATTACGTTTCCAAATTACGATTTGAGCCAATGCGACGAAATATTTACTTCACTAAAAGAACAATATAATAACAGATTTAAGGATTTTGAAAAAATAAGGCAACAAATGGTTTTGTTTTCAAACCCGATGCAATGCGAAATCGGACAGCAACCGGAAGAAATTCGGAACGAATTAGTGAAGCTTCAAAGCAATTTATTTGTACCTATAGAAACAGGCATCGATTTCTGGAAGAGTTTAAAAGCTGATTTGTACCCAAAAGTAATCGATCAAATATACAAATTATATTCCATGTTTGGTACCACCTACTTATGTGAAAGTGCATTTTCCGTAATGAAAATAATAAAATCTAAGCACCGAAACCGTCTATCGGACCAGCATCTCAAAGATTTGATGCTAATAAAATTGTATCAAGATGAAATAGATATTTCTGAGTTGGTAATGAAATTACAACGTGCGACAGCTCCATAATTTTTTAATCATCTTAATTTTCCACTTTTTTAACTTTCTGTGTTTTAATAACACAGTTCAACAAAATTTTACCACCTGAGTGAAACATATCGTTTCTGGTAGATTTTTTTGTTACGAATCCAAAACTGGCTGCAGAATTGCTCTAGCACGTCAGAATTTTGAGAAATCCTAACCTCAAAGCATCAAAAACACGGCTTTGGCGATATTTGAGCTTATATTATGAAAACAACAAAACCAATTTAAAGTTTTTTGTAATGGTTTTTATGTATATATTGAATACTGAATTATTATTGAATACTGAATATTATTGAATACTGAGTTTTTTACAAAGTTTAGAAATTTTAAATTTGTGAATTTTTTGTTGAATAAACTATGATTTTTTAAAACATTAGTTTAATGAAATTAAATTAAAAAACTTTTCATGCACGTACATATGTACTTATAAAAATTAATTTCATAATTCATTATTTGTATTTATTTATTCATTATTTTTGTATTATATTTTATTATTTTCGTTTCATGTTCATAAGACAAATTAAATATAAATTTGTAAGAGCGTTTTCTAACACGCGCAAAAAAAGACGCACTTTTGTACAATATAGAAAAGTGGCAACTGTTACTCAGCGCGATTCACGAATACCATGACAAAATGAGACTGTATTGGTGTGCCCATCTATGGTCTAAAGAACTAAATACTGTACCAGCATTCTGGTATGTTATATGCCACTAGCCTGATGGTGCAATCTCTTGATAGTGCCAGCAAGCTGATGTCGTGTATTTGCCCTTTTATATTCGCTCGCTCCACTATATCTGCGTTCACCCTTTTTTCTTAAATATCGACAATATTTTGCAAGCAATAATTTTTTTGTTATTTTTGTACCAAAATATGGTTAATGCTATAA
>NW_023474480.1:0-2611 GCF_013731165.1 Rhagoletis pomonella
CCATGAAAAACAGCTTCTCATAAAAATACAATCGCCGTTCGGAGTCGGCGTAAAACTGTAGGTCCCTCCGCTTTGTGTGACAACATCAAGGCGCACGCCACAAGTCGGAGGAGAAGCTCGGCCAAACACTAACATAAGTGTAAGCGCCAATCTATTATTATTATTATTAATATGTTTTCGTCGTCCTTATTCAGGTGCGTTTAAACGAGTACCTATTTACAAGTGTTTAGTAAACTATTTACAATGCAATGATTTATATATAAAAAAAAACGGCGAAAACAAATTTTTGTGTACAATATAAACTGTCCATAGTTTGACAAACAACGTTGTATAAAATTTGTTGTGAGTATTGCATTCAGAAAGGAGAGAGGCTTGCAAACTTTAAATTAAAAGTGCGTTGAAATAATTATGTGTAACTGTACTTATATACATACATAAATACATACAGTGACGAACAAAAGTATTGGCACAGTGAATTTTTCGCCATATATGCAAAGTTTTTCATTCTAATTTATTTTCGATAATTTTTTACAAAAATATAGTTCATTTTACACCAGAAAACGTAATAATAAAATCTCTAAACTTTGTGCAAAACTCAGGAAAATTCTTTAAATTTGCACACTGATTTGCAACTTTTTATTCAGATTTTTTAAAAAAATTCAAAGTATGCAGTTTTATAGTATAACAAAGTGTAAGTTTAAAGTTGCTAGAAAATCGCGTTGATTTTTGGCAATTTTTTTAGTGGAAGGTGTTCCTCATTTTCTCCATACAAAAAATAATTGTCGAATTACTTTGTATGGAAGAACTTGCGTGAAAAAACATTACCAAAAATCAATGCGATTTTCTAGCGACTTCAAACTTTCACCTTGTTATACTAAATTTGAATGGGCTATAAAACTGCATACTTAAAAGCAAACCTTATACTTAAGATCCTCTCAGTTGCTTCGTTTTACATATTTTTTCAAACTGTTGAAAAGTATTACTTTTTAAGAACTTCCTCTATATATCCTCATGGAAAGACTAAAAGCCTGATTATGGCAACTTAACTTAACGGAACGTAGAACTTAGAGAATCAAAATGAAAAAGATTTCGACGTGGCATTATGTTACGTTAAGCTTCGGCTGTTCAATTATAAGCAACACCCATTTAACAGAAATTTTTAGAGAGAGTTGTAAGTTACGTTAAGTTGCTACAATCAGACCATAAGAATTAGCTAAAAAGAGTAGGTATTTATCTAACTCTATGTCTTGTATGCAAAACTCTTTTACACTGTCAGTAAATTGAGAAGAAAGAATTGTAAAGCTGAATTTACATGAGACGATATTTTAGGCGATTCAATATTGCTCAAGAAAAATAGCTCGTGTAAATGGGGATTAAAAAATCGCTTGCCTCAAAGTAGACAGAAAGTCAACTTTTGCAGGCGATTATCGCCTCCCAAAAAGTCGCCCCATCTAAAGGCAGCTTAAGTTATAGGCAAAAGACATTCGAATATTCAAATTTGCTGTTATTAAACTGAAAGATATTTTCGAGATAACTAACAACACTCGACAAAAAAATGTCAGCCTTATTTCTATATAATAATATATAATAATTTAAACTCATCATATTATCGCAACTGGTACGTAACGACCCAGCGATATGCCCATAAAACTATTGATATTCTTGTTGTATTAATTTCTTGGGCATATCAAACATTATTTGAAACATTTCAACTATAATTAAATTATTTGCTTCCTACTTTTTACAGTGCAGTTTAAGCAAGTTCCAACGTTATTTAAAAACCTTAAGAAAATCATAAAGTATTTTGTTTGAATTGAAAATTCAGTACAAATCAGCACAAATTTTAAAAAATCAGGACATTAGCGTACTGATTGAAGAAATTAATAAAATCAGTACAAGAGTAGAAAAATCAGTACTGTACTGATAAAATCAGTACGTCTGGCAACCGTAGTCTAGTGAAATAAAAATGACCGCCACTCCTTTTGGCGCGAGTATGCGTTGCTTTTCTATTCGTAGATCCTTAAAGGGACCTTTGCATTAGTTTTTTGGTAAAGCAATGAAGATCCTACTCCGCTCTACAAATTAGTTATAACTTTTTGAAGAAAAATTTCTTGGAAAATAAACCGTGTTATTAAGGTGTTGATAATTTAGCAACCAAGATTTATTATGTAATATTTCATATGAAATCATTATTTTCCATGTTTAAGAAGTAAGACCAAACCAGAAATTACTGTTATAATGAAAGTTTCTATAAAAAATTGTTGTAAAACTAATAAACTCATAACTGTTAGAACGTGCCACATCAGAATCCGGTCAATTAAACGGATTCAACGGCTTTCTCAGCGGATATTCTTGAAAGCACTAATCAGTTTTAAAATATGCCTTTTTCGCGTAAAACATGGTTTCTCCGACCACTGTGCGCTGCTCATTATACATGGCGTCAAAAGGAAAAAAGGCATACTACAACTGAGACTTGTACATTGTCCTCTTCATCATTATCTTCACAAAGATATTACAACAAGGGATGTGCGATTAACTTATTAATCAAAAAGCTGATTAATCGAGGCCTAATAAGTTAATTAATCAATTCAATAAAATTAACAAACTCTTC
>NW_023474480.1:2621-3467 GCF_013731165.1 Rhagoletis pomonella
ACCAAATCAGCCTTTCGAGGGGAGTCTTGCTTTGTGGATCAAGGTTAAAAAATAAGGTGCTCCCTAATAAACATAAAGTGACACATCTGTATTCGTTTAAACGCACTAATAATTTAAAGTTTGCTACCTTCTCCCCTATCTTAATTATTACTTACAACAAATTCTAACTCATGTATGCAAATTTCGTTATTGTAATATTTAAATGTGCCTGGTTGTCAGTTGAAGATTACACTACTTTATTTGAGTTTTATTTCCTTTCTTTGTTTTTTTAAGAATAATTTTCTCATTTTTTAAAAAGGCATGACTCCCTCCGACCTACCGATTCTTTAACCAATCTCCGAATTGGAATAATCTTTCTTATGGTATAGGTATATTTGGAACTTTTCAGTGTTATTAAGATAATTTCCCTTTGGCGTTTTGATAAAACCGAAAAGCATAAAAAATAAAAGAATTGTGCACTTGAATTATAAATAACTTACCAATCGTCAATGCAATGTAAAAGCGTTTTTTTTTTATCACTAATACATATGTTTTCGTCGGCCGCTGTGGTGTAGTGGTAAGCAGTGCGCGCTTTCACACATCAGCACCTGGATTCAAGCCCTGGTCAAAGCAACATCCCAAAAAATATAGAAAAAGGTTTTTTCTTAACAGCGGTCGTCCCTCGGCAGGCAATGGCAAACCTCCGAGTGTATTTCTACCATGAAAAACAGCTTCTCATAAAAATACAATCGCCGTTCGGAGTCGGCGTAAAACTGTAGGTCCCTCCGCTTTGTGTGACAACATCAAGGCGCACGCCACAAGTCGGAGGAGAAGCTCGGCCAAACACTAACATAAGTGTAAGCGCCA
>NW_023474481.1:0-3467 GCF_013731165.1 Rhagoletis pomonella
TCTGTTTTCAGAGTCATGGCTGTCAGCCGAATGGAATTATTTAAAAAAAAGCACCCCGTTTTTATATATGCAAGCATTTGAATGATTGTTATCACGGATGATGAGGGTCTCAGATAGTAACGAAATTCTTACCTAATTAAAGGTCAGATCTATAGCTTTTTAATTATTTGAGCATCGATTCTCTTTATATCCAGTCGTTGACTATTTCTGCTGGAAATCCTTATTGAAGGAGCTCACTCTTTGACTTTAAATAGCAAACAAGGTAGACGTAGAGGGACAGTTTTATCACAGAAGTTTTTTAGCCAAGGATCCAATGTATATCGCTATGAAAAAAATATTGCTCGACAAGTAAAGAAAGTTACTGTTTTTAAGATTTTTGCTAAAAATAAATTCCCCAAATAGCCCAATTTGAAGTGATTGAAACGAATATACTATGTAACATCAAAAGTAAATCACGAACATTTGGTTTAAAATTACAGTGCACACTTTATTCTTTTATTCCTAGTAGTTTTTTTAAGATTGGTCCAAAAAAATTATAATAAAGAAAGAAACCAATGCAAAACAGAAAACCAAAAAATATTATTAAAATGACTATGTTCTCTTTGACGTACGACTGCCCATTGATAGCTCGGTAATATAGCTTAAGAAATAATATCTGTGTTCGTATGGAAAAGTAGCTTATGTCGAAAGGCTGGCTTTAGTATAAATCGGCATTCGCAGCATACGATTGCGAATTACTCACTGGCGCTGAGCCGTTGAACAACTTTTGGCAAATAAACGTGCAAGAAATAATTCTGATACTAGCAAGTCAATATTCTTATTAAGTCTCTTCAAAAAAGTCCTTGTCGTTTAAAGAATAAAGGGAATGCAGCATTATACTAAAGTCTGCCTTTCGACATAAGCTACTTTTCCATACGAACACAGATATGTTTAAAGGCATTTTTATCAAAGTTCATAAATATGTCATTTGACCAGTTTTGTTACGCAAATACTCCCACGACCACAGACAAAAAATATTGGCTACAATTTGTCGTTTTGTTTGCTAGATATACGTTTTATCGGTGCACTTGCGCAACATTCGCATTCGTTTCTATCGTTCAACTTTTTCACTACCTGAACTCAACGTGTTTTGCTCAGCCTAAACTGATGATCGAAAAGTTTTACGCCGCTTATATTAAACGTACTTTGGTCATATATGAAGAGTGACCCTAAGTTAAAATATTATGCCCGGATTATATAAAATAAAAATAAAAAGTTCAAAATAAAATAATGTAAAAAATACTTTTTAAAAACAAGCTTTTATTTAACATGTACAATCAAAGGAATAAAATCAAATAGTGTAACAAAAGATTTTTTAGCAAGAAAATTTTGTTAAAACCACTAAAATTAATAAAATAAAATAAGCTAAGCTTTCGTTAAAGTTACTAAAAGCCAAATGGCGAAAGGAATTACTAAAACTCCAATGAAAATTATTAACAATTTGTATTGATTTACTTCGTTTTTAAAACAGCTTTTTTTCAACTTTGTATATTGCGAGTTATGTTGACCGCACAAATTCACAGTGCCGTCAGCACCTATACCGGCTAATCTGATCAATCTCATCTTAATGCTTTTAAGGAAAATTGTTATATAGTCGTACAATTCTTCGGCAGTCGTGCTATCGACAGCGAATATGGCTAAAAATGGGGTAGTGACTTGTTTGCGAGATTCGCTGCAATATTTAACGCAAATACAAAAATATTTCATAACTGAAATAACGGTCGACTTATCAACGACTAATGAGAATGGAGCATTGCTGATGCCATCGACTAAATCTTCTAACACACATTTCTAATGAAGTTCCTACATTTAGTACGATGCATTCTCAATTTGTCAAAGTTTTTTTTCCAACTTCCGCAAAATATCAGTTAAATGGTCAATGCCTCGCACTGCACAATGAACAGTAATAAATGCTGTAAGCTTAAGCTTCGAGAAGTCGCGCTATGAGCATTTTGCTCACGCAATTCTTATTTCGACGAAATTTGTATGTTCTATGATATTTTTCCAATTATTGCGTTGAGTACCTTCGTCAAAGGTTATGCTCCAAGAATGATAGAATACAAGATTGCGCCGATCGGAGAGGATTTTTGAGAATAACTTGTGTGTGACGTCACACTGGTGCAATTGAGAGAGAGAAATGCCAAAACGTGAGCAAGAATGGAAGAAGAAGAAAAAATGTTGCAAGGAAAACGTAAACAAGTTGCACCAGTGCATGAACGAAAGACACAAGATCACGCCTTAAGGAAAGAAAGAAAAAAGTTATTTTCTAGCTGTTGAAATCTCGACGCCATCTTTGTTGTAAGAAGTAAACAACGAAGGGAACAAAAAAAAATGCGTAATTGTTGAACGCATGAATAATCTTTTTTATTATGCAAATTCTCCTATAAATCATGTCGTTGTGTTAAATTATTCTTTATCTTATGTGTGCACACGTTGTCACAAGCGAAAATTAAGAAAATTGCAGTAAAAAGCCACCACCAAATTGTAAACAACGAACAAATGTAAACAAACGGCTTATGTCAAAATCGCCCTACTTTTTTCATAAGTGCGATTATAACGGGCCACTCTTCTGCTGTCGTGATCTTGTCTTTTTGGTTCATGGCACCAGTGTGACGTCATGCAAACAACGATTCTGTCAAATTCGTTAAGAGAGGAATAGCGGTCCGAGATCGGCGCAACCTTTGTATTCTCTCAATCGTGGTTATGCTCTACACTCATGAACCAACTAACAAGATCACCCAGCACGGCAACCGTGTATTTGTAATTGCATTTGAGAATAAAATAATGGTTGATGACGTCATTTTTTAATCGGTTCTTTCATTCACACATAGGTTTCATTCCGTTTTATTCACATGGCGGCGAAAAAATGACGTCACTGCAAAAAAATAACTTTGTTCTCGCACGCCGTGCTGGATGATCTTTATTCGTTCGTTCATGCTCTACACTTTAGCATGCCTTTCTTTCAGTCAGGGCACGATCGGAGCTTTAGGCAGATGGTTGTTTCTTTTAGTGCGGCATTTTGTTCATTGCGCAACAAACGAAGTAAGTATTTTTTGTTTTTATCTACTGTGTTAAAGACTTGTGTTAAGTGCTAAAATTGGTTATTTTTAAATTTATATTGTAGTATTTCATAATGCTGTTGAAATGGAAATTAAGCGCCTTCGGCGTACCAGGGATGCTTCACAAATTGCTTCATGGTTGGAGGAAACTTCAGATGAGAGTGACCCGAAAAAGGCAAGAATTTTATATGGCAAATTACTTTTTACGGAACATATAAAGTATACTTGTTCGATTTGATTCGAAAGCAAAATAAATAACGATCTCATTGAAGACTGATTTTTTGTATTATTTATTTACTTTTTTGTAATGAACATTTTTTAATTCACTAAAGTGCAAACGTGAATTACTTTGTTACGTATTCTTTTGTA
>NW_023474482.1:0-3467 GCF_013731165.1 Rhagoletis pomonella
AATTTACAGTCGAACAGTACAGGTTTTGTATATATTTCGTACTGAAGAAACAATTTCATTTCCCAACACTGGGCATCGTACAGTTCCATAAGTAACGTAACTCTTCGTCTTACCGTTTTTTCTGGCAGGCTGTAGGTGTGTTTTTGGTTAGTGCCCAGCCAGCAAAAAAACGTACATTTTACGAACATTATGTTTTACGAGGGATTCTCGTATCGCCAAAAAGTTAGAGAAAAGCTCGTAAACGATAAAACAAAAAAAATATAATAGAAAGAGGCTTGTAGTAATTTGTCAGCACAAGAAAAAATTTTAGTTTTGTTGACAATTTTTCTTCAATCACAATATTTTAAAAGTAAGTAGTTTGTTAAATATTCATTTTAAGAAAATTATTAAGTATGTGATTTATTGGCAGACTGGTGCAAACGAAAAGGACGATCTGCCACTTTCTTTTGTAATTAAACTTCTTGTAAGTAGCTACTACATATGTAATTCAAAAATACAAATTAATTTAACGAGTTTTGCAATTCTTTCACAGGCTGCGAGGAGCAACACTAAAGGATTTAAACGTTTAATTCCCCTATAGCGCTATTGGTTTGGCAACGACTGCGGCAATAAGAAGTACGGATAATAAAATTATTTATTACCACTTTTTACTTAATTAAATTTTCCGATTTCCAATGGAGTTTAATCTTTCACTTTATTTTCTTAGGTGCTTTTCGTCAAAAATTTAACTCCGACAAAGAAGTTTTTATTTCCGTTTCATAGAAGCACTTCCAATATGCACACGACCGGCAAAAAAAATTTGGCAGCCTATCTGCAAAAAAGATAAAAAATAAATTCAGCTACTTTATAATATATATTAAACCCCTCTTATTTAATTGTTAATTTGTTAATAGATAGTTTGTTAATATTTATTTATCTGAAAATATCTTCACATATATGTACAGTGCCGGGAAAAAATATTGGCACAGAGAATTTTTCGCCATGAATGCAAAGTTTTTTATTCTGATTTCTTCTCTAAATGTTTTTTATAAAAATATAGTTAGTATGAAGTTCTACTTTCAAATCAGCTTTTTTAGAAAAATTCTAAGTATGCAGTTTTATAGCCCATTTAATTTTAGTATAATAAAGTGCACGCTTGAATAGCTAGAAAACCTCTTTGTTTTTTGGCAATTTTTTATACGCAGTTTCTTCCATACAAAACAAAAAAAATGTCGCACATAATTTGCATGGAAGAAACTGCGTGAAAAAATTGCCAAAAATCAACGCGGTTTTCTAGCAACTTCAAGCTTGCACTATGTTATACTAAAATATAATGGGATATAAAACTGCATACTTAGAATTTTTCTCAAAAATCTATTTCTAAACTATAATTAAAAAAAAAAAAATGTGCGAAAAGAAATTCAAGTAAAAAACTTTGCATACATTGCGAAAAATTCTCTGTGCCAATACTTTGATCCGGCACTATAAATATTTATTAATTATAATTCCATTCAATAAAAGAACTACAATAATTTGAATTAATTAATTACCTTTATTTTTAGCATTCAAAAACAGTAGATAAAGCAGTGTAAAAAAACGCTTTTTTAACGTAAATTAATCGTTTACGAGACTCGTTTACAATTAAAAAACGGACGTAAAAATATTCGCATACGAATGCTTTTTCGATCCGTTTACGACTGTTCGTAGGCGATGCACAATTTAAAGCGAAAAAGTGCTCGAAAAAGGGTCGTAAACGGCTATCATAAACGATTTTTAATCCGGTTTTTCTTCGAGAAAATATCCAATTACGAGCTTGTTTACGATGATTTTGCTGGCTGGGTGTATTGGTGTTTTTGGTTCAGTGTGTTAGTGTATTTTGAATAAATTGTAAAAGATAAAAACAAGTGATGTCAGTTGTAGGCATTTTTTGGCAATCATATGATAGTTTTTTTACTTAGGAACCTGTACGATGATAAAAGGTTTGCTCAGAAAAAGGTTTTCTCGCTCCCTTTTGACAAAATCGACTCCCTCAGCAAGGCACTGTGTGTTTTTTTTTTCAACGGAGGGGGAATCTTCCAAAGATGTTATGCACGATTCGTCATCCTGTCCGCTAAGGGTACACCTCATTCGGGACCACGCCCAGACTATGTTATCACATAATTCAGGACTTGCAAGACAGCGCGCCTACGTACTAAACCCTTAACTCCGACGTCTGAAGCTTGTGTTTCGCCTTGCGGGACCGCCGTTAGGTATTACGTCGCAAGGCGCAGCTTTGCCAATTAGCTCTTCACACACGCCTTTCTGGCCTACCTCTCGTTGAGTCTTCTATTATCGCTACTGCGCTGCCACTCTTTCCTTCTAAGTTCCTGAAGACCTATAGCGGACCACGCTTTGACTCTACTCCACACCATTTTAGATTGCATCATGTGGTGCACAATGTTTTCTGGCGCCACTCGATCGTTTATCAGCTTTTCTAGGTCTGCTCTGTCGGCGTCATACTTCGGGTAGGAAAAGAAAATGTGCTGCACGTTTTCACCGCTACTACCGCAAAAGGAACACTCGGTCCCGTCATCGTGTCCGTACTTGTTTAGATATTCTCTAAAACAGCAGTGACCCGTCAGAAACTGCGTTATATAGTAATCAGTCTCGCCGTGTTTCCTCTCAACCCACGCTTGTACGTTACCGATTAGCATGTGCGTCCACCTTCCTTTCGTGGTCGCATCCCAGTGTCTCTGCCACTAGTTTAAACTAGTCTGTCTTTCTTCTTTCCGTTCTTCGCCTGTTAGTCGCCGATGTTTCTTGACTTGTCGAAAATTCTCTTAAGCTCCATGGCCATTATATCTGGTGGCATGATGCCCGCTATGACTCCAACGGCCTCGTGTGATACCGTGCGGAACGCACTGACAACCCTGATAGCGTTTAGCTGAGTCACTGACTTCGCTGTCTTGGCATATGTTTTCTGCTGGAGCGCTGGCCCCCAGATGGGCGCAGCATACATTAGTATAGACTGACTCACCTTACCTAGGAGTGCTCGCCTGCTCTGACTTGGTCCGCCAATGTTGGCCATTATCCTCGTTAGCGCGGCCGTAACCCTTGCCGCTTTCTCACAAGCTTTGTCGATGTGCGCCTTGTAGTTGAGTCTCGTGTCTATCGTCACGCCCAAGTACTTCAACGACTGCTGTGTCGTGATGCTATACCCGTCAATGTTAAGCGTAGCATTTTCTACCTTTTGCCTGCTTGTCATCAACACCGCTTCCGTTTTTTGCTCCGCTTTTTTGAAGCTTTGTTGCCGTGAGCCAGTTTTTGATTTTTTGCGCGGTATTATTGCACAGAATCTCTATTTCGTTGAGTTCCTTAGCCACTGCTGTTATTACGATATCGTCAGCGTACCCAATGATTCGTACCTCCCTTGGTAGTGGTAGGCGCAGTACTCCATCGTAAAGTACGTTCCACAGCAGTGGGCCCAGTACGGAGCCCTGTCGTACTCC
>NW_023474483.1:0-1111 GCF_013731165.1 Rhagoletis pomonella
GTACAATTACCCGCCGGATAATCTCCGACACCGACTGCCGACTCTCGCTCTTTACCTTCCGCTCTCCCCTGCACGACAAGTTGCCGGCCTTCTAGATAGCCGCGTGTGTGTGTGGGTGTGTTCGACTTAATACACAATTCAGTGTGTTTTATTTGGTGGGGGCTAGTGGGACCTTCGCTGGACTCTGGAGCGGCTGAGCATACCTCATCCTTCGACAAAACCCACCTCATAAATGGCGCCCGAGCAGGGACCCAGCTCTGTAGGCGCATGTGCAAAACCCTCAACAAGCACCAACACTGCAGAAGCGGGTTCATCGAACACACCACAACAAGTAAAATACACACGGATGAGCGAAAATAATACCACCACACTAAACCCTGACTCTCTTGGCTGGATATATCTATTGAAGAAAGATAGATTGGTGGAAGAATGCAAGAGGCATCATATACCCGTTGAAGGGAGCACCGTCGCCGATCTGCGCAGCACTCTCAGTAACTTCGTCAGGGCAAAGAGAAACCGGAAATCAACCGAAAACCTGCTCAGAGAACTGGAGATGGAGATCGCTGCCGATGAGGCTAGCATGGTGAAATCACCCCACGAACTAACTCCGGCAATTAAGCTTGGTGACTCTCTCTTGCACGCCGAGGGGGCAAAGCCAACCGCCCAGAAACGAGACCATATGAGCAGCGCCGAGGTAGTGAGCACCGTCCGCCGTTGGGATGTTCACTACTCCGGTGGCGACACTCTGCACGACTTCTTGGAGAAGATTGAGGAGCTGGCGGAATGCTACCAATTCACGCCAGACCAACTCCTCCCAACCTTATCCGAAATACTCCGCGGCAGAGCACTACAATGGTTCCGCGTCCGAAGGCCACACATAACCACCTGGGCTATATTCCGCACCGAAGTTGAGCGATTCTTCCTTCCCCGTCGACACGTCAGTCAGCTGGAAGACGCTATTCGCCAGCGGAGACAGCAGAGCCGAGAGAAGGCCAAGGATTACATCCTAGCCCTCCAAACGCTGATCCGACAGCACCCAACGATGTGCAGCGACGACCACTTGGAGCGCATCTACGAAGGCTTGCGAGTAGAGTACCGATTATTCATAAAA
>NW_023474483.1:1121-3466 GCF_013731165.1 Rhagoletis pomonella
TAACACGGAATAAGCCCATTCACTTCTCAAACGGTTCATACAAAACCAGAGCTAAAGCTGCCAGCATGAACTCAACCAGCATCGGTTGCCCGTAGGTAAGCATGGAGCGCAGCCTGGGCTTCGGGCCTATTTGGGGCGCTCTTGGCTTTCCTCCTCGGGCGAAGACTGATTGGTTGAGGGGGGGTGCAAGGGGGGGAATACCCCTCAGGCAACATCCCAAAACCATTATGGGCTAGACCCATTTTTGGTTACGGTCTCAAGCAGACAGGGGGCGAGATCCGTTTGGGCTTGCCCAATTCCGCACACCCCTGCCTGCTTGCGATACCGTGCGGCTAGCGGGCGCTGAAGGGAGGAGGGAACCACCTCCCTGCAGCGCCTAGCGGCCGCGAATACATACGGGGGGACTGGGCAACCTTTCGATGCCCTGGGGGACCGTATGCCATCGGTTGTCCATAGGTATCATCAAATCTGGACCGCCAGCACCGCTACCGCCCTGAGGCCGACAGTTCACCGAGGACCGCCCGCTATTCACTGCCATACAGGGCCGCCGCTATAATCATCGTCACCGTTAGGGCCCGTACCGCCGCTCTAATCACCGGGGGCCGCTACTATTACTGCTGCCCCAGGGCTGACGTTTCACCGAGGACCGCCCGCTATTCACTGCCATCCAGGGCCGCCGCCATAATAATCATCACCGTTAGGGCCCGTACCGCCGATCTCATCACCGGGGCCGCTATTACCACTGCCGCCCCAAGGCCGAAGCTACAACCGTGGGTCGCCCGCCATCATTACCGAGGACCGCGAACGCTAACTATCACCAGCCAGGGCCGCTGTCACCGTTGCCACCATCAGGGCCCGCTGCTACTGTCTTCATTATTGGGACCGCCGCCATCATCGTCACCGCAGGCCGACCAGTACTGCCCGTCACGAGTACGGTAATCGCCACTACCATCATCGCCCAGTACCGCTGTCACCGTCGTAATTAAAAGGGGCCGCATTTACCCTTCGCCACAATCGGGGCTACATACAACACCACTGCGGGAGGTAACTGCCGCTCTCATCATTATATGGGCCACTGCCAACGTCACCGCTGAGGCCGCCACCACCACTGCAAGGGAACTGCAGGCTGCCGTCGCCGTCACAACCACCGCGACTGCTCTAATTGCCACGCTCTTCGCTACGACTGACACGTACCACTGCTAATCTCGCTGTCACTAGTAACACTCCCGTCACCGTACAATTACCCGCCGGATAATCTCCGACACCGACTGCCGACTCTCGCTCTTTACCTTCCGCTCTCCCCTGCACGACAAGTTGCCGGCCTTCTAGATAGCCGCGTGTGTGTGTGGGTGTGTTCGACTTAATACACAATTCAGTGTGTTTTATTTGGTGGGGGCTAGTGGGACCTTCGCTGGACTCTGGAGCGGCTGAGCATACCTCATCCTTCGACAAAACCCACCTCATAAATGGCGCCCGAGCAGGGACCCAGCTCTGTAGGCGCATGTGCAAAACCCTCAACAAGCACCAACACTGCAGAAGCGGGTTCATCGAACACACCACAACAAGTAAAATACACACGGATGAGCGAAAATAATACCACCACACTAAACCCTGACTCTCTTGGCTGGATATATCTATTGAAGAAAGATAGATTGGTGGAAGAATGCAAGAGGCATCATATACCCGTTGAAGGGAGCACCGTCGCCGATCTGCGCAGCACTCTCAGTAACTTCGTCAGGGCAAAGAGAAACCGGAAATCAACCGAAAACCTGCTCAGAGAACTGGAGATGGAGATCGCTGCCGATGAGGCTAGCATGGTGAAATCACCCCACGAACTAACTCCGGCAATTAAGCTTGGTGACTCTCTCTTGCACGCCGAGGGGGCAAAGCCAACCGCCCAGAAACGAGACCATATGAGCAGCGCCGAGGTAGTGAGCACCGTCCGCCGTTGGGATGTTCACTACTCCGGTGGCGACACTCTGCACGACTTCTTGGAGAAGATTGAGGAGCTGGCGGAATGCTACCAATTCACGCCAGACCAACTCCTCCCAACCTTATCCGAAATACTCCGCGGCAGAGCACTACAATGGTTCCGCGTCCGAAGGCCACACATAACCACCTGGGCTATATTCCGCACCGAAGTTGAGCGATTCTTCCTTCCCCGTCGACACGTCAGTCAGCTGGAAGACGCTATTCGCCAGCGGAGACAGCAGAGCCGAGAGAAGGCCAAGGATTACATCCTAGCCCTCCAAACGCTGATCCGACAGCACCCAACGATGTGCAGCGACGACCACTTGGAGCGCATCTACGAAGGCTTGCGAGTAGAGTACCGATTATTCATAAAA
>NW_023474484.1:0-3466 GCF_013731165.1 Rhagoletis pomonella
CAAACCTGAAATGCAAAATAACGTAACAACATCGTCACTGAAATGGAAAACAACATCGTGACTTATTTATTTTTGTTTCATAAAACGATGTGGGGAGTTGTAATTCGATGAAATCCATCACAGCAAATCAAAAAGTGAATTTTGAATTTTTTATAAATTAAAATTTTTTGCATTTCTGTGACGATGTTGTTACGTTATTTTGCATTTCAGGTGACGATATATTGTGTTTATTAAATTATGAATTAGACTTTATATGAAATCATTCGAAAAATAATCAATGAACAGAATAGGCGAAACTGGTCAAAATGTCTCACTGCCATTATTTCGCATATAGGTACATATGTACATATATGTGTGTAAAAATGTCACAACACCTATATTTCGGTGTATATCCCCTCCGTTATTGGAATTCTGTGCAATTTTACTATGAATTTATGTATATTTATGTCTAAGGAATCCTTCATAAAAGTGATTTACTGTAATAATCTAGCTAATTAATAATTACTAGTATCGCCCAGTTGTCGAAATTCGACATCGTTTTTCATACACTTTTGAATTTTACCTGTCACTAACACTAACTAACTTTAAGCGAATTACTATTTTGAAGTCAACCAGCATATTTATAGCGAATTTACAGGAAAACCTATTCGAATTATGAACGTTAATACCGGATTGATTAATGCTAATTCTTCCAAGTCTCCTCCAAATTTCTTCAGTAGCTTTTGAAATTAGACCGAGATAGGAACCTCGATTTTCTTTTATAAAAAATATGCATATGTATTCGTATGTATAGATGAGATGTTCATCACTGACTAATATGTCCAACATATACCAATTCAGACTGTAAAGAAGTTGTTCGATTAAATTGCCCACATCTACATAAACTCTTTCTTTTTTTTATCAGAATCGTTAACGGTTGAGAAAGTATCTTGAAAGTTTACAACGAAAGATAATATTTCCTTCTCTAACGTCGGTTTCACACGGGTTTTTATCAAGACTGGGCCAGAGCCCAATATTTTTTCATTACACGACGGGGCTACCAAGTTACACCAAATTTTATGTTACTAATATGTGTTCTAAAAGTGAAGCAAATCTGATCACAAATATGATTTTTTAGGCTAGCTCTCAATCCCTGCGCCACCTATTGGAAGACACACTGACCCTTCTAAAACCTTTACACAAACCAACAATCAGTCAATGCGATTTTAAAATCTGGGAGAAAACGGTTCTCAATTGAATGATTCTTGCGATTTTATATCTGTATAAATGTAGGTGTATAAAATTATATTACCTTATAACAAGTGGTTCCAGAGATAACCTATATAAGAATTTCAGTTTGTATGGGCGGTACCACGCCTCGTTTTTCAAAATCTACCACCTCTCGCCATAAGTACGATATTGACAACATATAATGCTGTGCCAATTTTCGGGACGTTAGCATAAGCGGTTCCAGAGATAAGCGATGAGAATTTCAGTTATTATTTATTATTTCATTATTTACCACTTTTCGCTATAAGTACGTTATTGATGTCATAAATAGCTTTGTCAAATTTCAGGACGTTAGCATAAGTAGTTCCAGGGATAAGCGATATAAGAATTTCAGTTTTTATGGGCGGTGCCACGACCCTTTTTTCAAAATCTTCCACTTTTCGCCGTAAGTACGGTATTGACAACATATGTTGCTGTGTGAAATTTCAGGACGTTAGCATAGACGGTTCCAGAGATAACCGATATTAGAATTTCAGTTTGTATAGGCGGTGCCACGCCCATTTCCCCTTTATCTATCACTTTACGCCATAAGCACTTTGTTGATATAATAAATAGTTGTGTCAAATTTCAGGACGTTAGCATAAGTAGTTCATCGATATGAGAATTTCAGTTTGTATGGGCGGTGCCATGCCCCCTTTTCCAAAATCTACCACTCTTCGCCGTTAGTACAGTATTCGTAACATAAATTGCAGTGTAAAATTTCAGGACGGTAGCAGAAGCAGTTGAAGATGTATGCGATTTGAAAATTTCAGTTTGTATGGGCGGGGGAGGCTTCCCCTTTTCCAATATCTATCACTTTTCACCGTAAATACAGTATTCACAACATGTGTTGCTGTGTCCAATTTCAGGACATTAGCATAAGTGGTTCCAGAGATAAGCGATATGAGAATTTCAGTTTGTATGGGAAGTGCCACGTCCACTTTCCCGGTACCTACCATTTTTCACCGTAGGTAGGGTATTTACAATCTATGCATCTCTGCTAAGTTTCAGTTCCCCAGCATAATTGGTTTTAGAGATATAGTGGTTTTCACATTTTAGTCTATATGTCAGACGCCACGCCCCCTATGTAACGAGATTAACATTTCTGGGTTTAAATCGGTGTATATTTCATTGAAATCGAGCGAACGGTGCCTTCAAAAAGGGATTGCAAAATTTTCTTGTGGCGTATTTATATATATAGAATTATATTATTTCAGTGTATTTTAAAAATATTATTTCTAAAAATATATCGTTCTTAAAAGGCCATAAAAAATTTTATTTTGTGGCACTTTCATCTTGTTTTCGGCACTATTTTTGGAGACCATTTGGCAAATTTTGAAATTCCATCCCTGTCGCTTCCATTAAAAGTGCGATGTATGTATGTAAATATGTATTACAGTATGTCCACACGAACGTTGGCGGATATACATATGTATGTAATTTAAAGATTGAGAGAGCATCATACAAACTCGGCTTTCGTATCGGTGCACCCGCATCTACATTTGCTAGCATCATTTGAATGTCTGTTTGCGATGGTGTGAAATACGGGAATGATTTTTTAAAGCGAGTTCTAGAGTTTCGCTAATTAGGTATTTTTGTTTTGCTTTAGAAATAATACACTGCCGCTCTGCACCCGGCCACGTTTCACTACGGCTCAGTCTGATATGCGATTAATGGAAAAGCAAGTAAAAGCCACATATGTAATACTCCTATATTGGCAGTAACAGCTGGTAGCGTCCGAAAACATTACAGTAGAGATTATGGATGTTTCGAATGTCATATTTTTCACATTGCGAATTTTCGGAATGCGGATGCGAGTGTAGGAATAACATTAAAAATGCTATAATCAACTTAAGTCATCGTAACCTATACAGTGTTTTAATCTAGTTGTGAAAGTTCAAAATGGCATACATTATATTTGCTTAGCATCTATCTATCTAATTATCTATATAACTACATAAATTGATAGTCATTTTCGCTGTTCTGCGAGATGAGCAAAATAAATAAAAGCTTGTAAAATTGGGTTGCAAACAGAGTGGAAGTGAAGCCGATGACGAATATGAAGACGAAGCCGAAGACGAATTGCTTGCGTTGCGGGCAAGCTGGCGAGTGTACATAGTGGAAGATGAATGATATGCAGATTTGTTTCTAAATAAAACCCTTTTTTTAGATAAAATCAAAAGAAAATAAAGAAAAAACAGCAATTCATGAAATAATT
>NW_023474485.1:0-3466 GCF_013731165.1 Rhagoletis pomonella
GAAGAGGAACGCCAAATCTGCTGATCCAATTTGAATAAAACGCGTGTTCTATCGACTCTGCCGTAATATCTTCTACGGGGTATGCCTCTACCCATCGCGTGTAACGATCGATGCACATAAGGCAATAACGAAAACCTCTATTAGGCGGCAAAGGTCCGATTATATCAATGTTGACGTGTTCAAAACGACTATTTGCCAGGGTGTAAGTGGACAATGGCGCTCTGTTGTGGCGATGCACCTTCGCTTTTTGGCATGCCATACACGTTTTGGTCCATTGACGACAGTGCTTTCTGAGGTTAGGCCACGTGTACTTTTCAGCGACTAGTTTGATCGTTTTCGCTGCTCCGCAATGGCAAATATTATGCATTGCCATAAAGCCAATTTTACGAAAGGCTGTGTTAGAAATGGACGTATCTTAATCCAAGCTTGACGTGTTCTTCGTTAAAAGTTGCTGAAGCTCGTGATCAGTGCGTTGACTTTCTGCTAATTTACTGTAGTCAATAAGATGTTCGACATGTATTGCTTCAACGCGTGATAGGGCATCTGCGATTATGTTGTCTTTCCCCGGTAGATAGCGGATGTCGGTTGTAAATTGGCTCAGAAAATCGAGATACCTTACTTGCCTTGGCGAAGCTTTTTCCAGTTTCTGCTGAAACGCAAACTGAAGAGGCTTGTGGTCCGTAAATAAGCAAAAACTTTGACCTTCAAGCATATGCTGAAAATATTTTACAGCCTTGTACGCACCTAACAATTCCCGGTCGTACGTACTGAAGCGCTGTTGTGTCGATGTGAGACGCTCTGAGTAGAAACCCAGTGGTTGTCAGACGTTTCCGTCTTGCTGTTGCAGAACGGCACCAAAGGCAGTACTAGAGGCCTCTACTGTAAGTGACATGGGTGCTCCTGTCTTAGGGAATACCAGCGAGGTTGCCTCAGCAAGTTCTCTTTTGCACTGCTGAAAAGCTTTAACAGTGTCATCGTTCCACTCAATTTTCGTGGCATCGTTCTTTTTGTTGCCTTTAATCAGTCCTGAAAGTACGCCTTGGCTTATCGCTGCTTTTGGCAAAAAACGTCGAAAATAGTTGAGCATGCCCATAAAACGCCTCAGATCGCAAACTCGTTTGGGCAACTCAAAATTGTTAATATCCTTAACCCTATCTGCTGGAGGCTTTACTCCGTCTTTGCTGACTATATAGCCCAAAAACAATACCTCTGGCTTCCCAAAAAACGCACTTACTTGGGTTTATAATCACATTATACTCACGCAATCTTTCAAATACGGCGCGAAGGTGTTGTCGATGCTGGTCCTCGTTTTTTCGATGCCACTAGAATGTCGTCTAAGTACGACCATGCGAAATCCAAGTCTCGCAAGGCGTGGTCCATAAACCGTTGAAAGGTTTGACTTGCGTTGCGAAGTCCAAAACACATAAAAAACAAATTCAAACATACCAAACGGCGTCGTTATTGCTGTTTTTGGTATGTCTGCCGGCTCTACTGGTAGTTGATGGTATGCGCGATGTAAGCCTATAGTTGAAAAAACAGTGCAACCGTGCAAGTTATGTGTGAAATCGTGAAGATGCGGTATCGGGTACCGATCGGGTTCCGTAACGCTGTTCAATCGCCTAAAATCCCCGCACGGCCTCCATTCGCCATTTTTTTTTCGCACCATATGTAGCGGGCTTGCCCACGGGCTCTGCGACGGGCGGCAAATACCAGCGTCTAGAAGTGTTTGAATTTCCGCCTTCGCTGCCTTCAGTTTGTCGGGTGCCAAACGCCTGGGCTTAGAAAAAATCGGTGGTCCTTTAGTTATTATGTGATGCGTGACGTCGAGTGTTATATTTTTTGGTGTTACGTTTGTCAGCGCAAGGTCCTTAAACTCTCGCAGTAGGTCCTGAAAAGGCATATCACTGTCGATAAAGGATAACCCGCCAGTATACGCGTCTATCGTTTTGACGCTGCCACTTTGCGATACGTTCGTTGAGCTATGCTATCAACAAGTTTGCGCTGATGCAAGTCGACCAGAAGTTGAAAGTGTGCCAGGAAGTCTGCTCCTACAATGGGCTGCGAAACGTCAGCTACGATAAACTTCCATTGGAATTTTCTTCTCAAACCAAGGTTTAAATACATTATGCGTTCTCCGTAAGTTTTTATGGTCGTCTTATTGGCAGCATACAGGAATACTTTCGGATTTGGATGTCTGCGCAGTTCCGCTGTTGGAGGTATGACGCTAACCTCTGCCCCCGTGTCTACTAAAAATTGCATCTTGCTATCTCGGTCGACTATCAAAAGACGACGGTTTTTAGAAGAGGCCCTGTCACGTACCGCCGTTTGTGCCAGGGGTTTTAGTTTGAAGAATGTGAGCAGGGGGATCGGCATTTGGTTGCTTTTTCGCCGAATTTTTTATGGTAACAGCAAATGCTGTCGCCTTTGTTGGGTGCACACGAGCGTCCTCGGTTCGGCTACCTCTTTTGTTAGCGCCGCCATCTTCCGAAAAATTTCAGACTGCCCGTCGTCGCTTCGTGCTGCTACCGCGTGTATCTGCGGGCCGTCGCTAACCTCAATAATTTTATCTGCCAACAAAGCAACCTTGTCAAGCGGCTCGTTACTAATAGATATGATGGAGCGCACGTTCTGTGGCAATCTGCTAAGCCAAATCGATCTCAGCATGCTGTCGTTTATTTGAGTACCTGGCAGCAGACGCATTTCACGTAGCAAATGTGACGGCCTCAAGTCACCTAGTTCAAGGTCTTGCAACAAGTTCTTGATTCGTTTTTGTTCCGAATCCGAAAATTGGTCTAGAATACGCTTTTTTAATGTTTGGTACATATCGCTAGATGGTGGATGTAGTATTAAGTCACTAATTTGCGCGAGTACGCCGCTTTCTATAGCGGCTACCACTGTGTAATATTTCGACCGGTCGCTGCTGATTCCCGCAGCAACAAATTGCGACTCCACCTGCGCCAACCACAATTCGGGCTTCGCATTCCAAAATGGCGGAATTTTCACGGTGACACGTGATATTTCGTTGCCATTTGTTGCTCCGGGCAATACTGCAGGCAAAAAAGGTATGGCCTGCGTTGTCGTCTGCTCGGGACTCTCCTTTAATTCTCCTTCATCCGGCATGTTGTTCGTCGGGGTCACCAATATATGTGATCTCGCGCGAAAGAAAAAACAAATTTAATGTGTCACTACTATATTTATTCGTTACAAATAATTTATAATAACGAAATTTTAGTTTTTCGGCTGGCTCGCGATCTCGCCGACGTGAGGAAAAACGAAAGAAGAAGGTGGAAAAAGAAGCTGTCATAAAACAGTGTTGCGCCACAGCAAACATCTATGTAGGTGCAGGGTTGCATTTCCGACAGATTAGTTTGCTATTTAAGCTTGCTGGTCAAGTTCGATTGTGTGCGCCACATCACTCCCCCTTCTATGTAATGCGAAAACGTACTCTTCGTCCAGCCCGTGTTCG
>NW_023474486.1:0-3466 GCF_013731165.1 Rhagoletis pomonella
GGGTAAGTGACAACGGCGAAACAATGTTTATATTGTGTTTTAGGCGCAGTAATTGTGACAATAGTCGTATGATGAATTTTGTCAGTGGCGTGGGAATAGGGCGGTATATCACCAGTTTCCACAAGAATGATATAATACAAGATTGCGCCGTCCTGGCCGTTGAAATTTGTGTACCACAAAAAACATATAAGCGAAAAGAAGAACGAGTAGAAACTGCCAAAACAGTTCAATTTACAGCGAAAAACGTGTTTTAATTTTGCTAAATGCGAAAATTTTGCATTTGTCACCTAATCTTTTAGAGAATAGGCACGTTTTAGTGCACTCTATTGATTTGCAACTGAGGCTGCTTCAGCAAACGTTTTAGTGCACTCCATTGCTTTGCAATTAAGGCTGCTGCAGAAAACTGCGGCAGCATCTCAGCGGGATTGATTACTTAACTTGCTAATGGAGACTGCTTGGAGCAGAAGCAAAATCATTCTGAGAAAATGCTGTTAATATAATAATATAGACAAATTTCGGGAACGGCTTTGCCGTGCCCTATGTACACAAAATGCAGCGATTGGTCGCAGCGCTACACTTGCATCTACGCTACTTGCATCTTGACGGCTGTCGTAATTCAACACACAGCACTTCATTGTATTAGTTTTTACGCAGTCTTCAACTCAAAAATCACTCACAAATTGCAAATTAACACAATTTAAACTGAATTTTCACTTATAATTAAAATTTCTCTTTCGCTGATTTGTAAACAAAGGTTATTTACAAGTTATCACAACTGTCAAAATCGGCAAAACCAAAGTAGCGGTATCACTAACGGCGCCACCTTTGTTCGCTGCACCGTGCAGTTTCCACTTTTAAAACACTATTAAAACGTCTCCGGTTATTGTTTTATGCAAACAAAATCATTTATTCACTTTTATTTTACGAGTATATATTTCGTTAATAAAACAGAGTAAAAAAACGTTACCCCTGCCAAAATTATTATAACCTCAAATCGCTGGTATTGCCACTTTATTTCATGAACCAAAAATACAAGATCACGTAAGAACGCGACGTTGTATTTGTAACTGGTTTCGAGAAAAAAGTTTGCGAAAGCGGGTTCGTCAGCTGAGCGTTTGTTTACATCACGAGCACCACTATTTTACACTTTTATTCAAGTAAAGAAGAGTTAATTCAACATGACAACACATTTTAAAGCATTTTGTTGCATCATTTTACCTAAATTGTGCGTTTAAAGTGGCTGAAAATAATTTTGGCAAATTTTGGTTTTCGTTGTTTTCTTTGCTTTATTTACTTTTCGCTCGTTTTCCAGTGAAACAAGATGGCGTAGAACCCGCTAAAAAAAATCGACTTTTTTCACTCTCTTGTTCTTACGTGATCTTGTGTCTTTCGTTCATGCACTTTATTTCACATTTCATTTGCGCTATTACCCTCGGTTTACACTATACACTTCTTCCTGTTTTTTTACTTTCACCTAAATAAAATATTCTAACCAAAACAAATCGCGCGATTTTTTATTAAAAATTTGCATTATTTATATATATAATATATATATCAAACGAAAGAAGATACCGAAAAGCATTGAACACTGCACACCCCTTGTAAGGAAAAGTGAATTATTACGAAATACTAATATAGTGGCAGCACTAAAGCTTCATATCCAGATTGTTAATACGGGGATCGAAACATGTCGATTGGTACCCCTCCCGACATTTCCGGACCTTTTTTTTAGCGGTTGTTACCCTATACTAGAGAATTACCTAACTAAGTCACGCAGATAAATATTGATTAGTGGTTTTATTTGCATTTAAGCGCAAGACGTTGCCATTCTCAGGTATATTTTCTTATTTGATGATCACCCATCACACGCGACTGGTGTATTTGTACATATTTTTACATTTACGATTATAATTTCTACGTATATAAAGGCCGGTCCACTTAGAACTTTCGCGGTGGCTTTGTGTTGGCGTTGGCGATGGTGTCGGCGTTGGCGTTGGGTTGACAGTACGAACGTTAAAAGTATGATTACTACAATGAACGCTTGGTAGCGAATGCTTTGGCCAGATAAATTAATACTTCATATCTATAATTGCATGAAAAACGATATTTCTTGCCCGCATTTGATTAAAAAGGAAAATATTTCACAAAATTCCATTTATTTGCAGCAGTTGACAGGCGTTGCACGCGGAAAGTGGAGCGTTTGCCATAATTCTGCTTTGGATTGCCGTTAGTGTTGCCGAATTTTGGCTATGTGGATGGCTGCATTCACCTCGGTGGACGAACGTCTAGCCACAATCCGTACGTACATATGTGCGCTGCCCTCGACACGAGGCAAGGAACGGATCTTTGGCGCCACTGTCGGAAAATTCAGCCTCCACGACGAAACATCCGATAACGGACTGAGGCTGGTCGCGATCGTCGGGGCCCGAACATGGTAATATGTAGTACTAGGTTCCAGCATAAGAACATCCACCAAGCTACATGGCTGTCTCCAGATCGAAAAACGAGAAACCAAATTGATCACGTTGTGATAGACAGAAGGCATGCTTCAAGCGTCTTAGACGTACGTACGCTCCGAGGGTCAAACATCGACTCGGACCACTATCCAGCAAAAAATGTGCGCCCAACAATGCAAGGGAAGCCTAACGTCGAAAAGCTGCAATCACACCAGACGGCCAATTATTCGCCACTAGACTCAAAGCACAGTTAGTCAACGACGTAGCGTAACGTAGGTTGACGTACGTAGCAGCATATAAAATTTACTGTTGATAAAGAGAGAGAGAAGCAATGGCAACGTCACCGCCATGCGGTGGTGAGTTTTCGTTAACACGCGAATCCCATAAGGTAGATCGTGTCTGCGTCAACCTACGTTTACGTCGTTGACTGTTTGCGCTTTCACACACCTGCTCTTTGAGATCACTCTTCAACTATCCGACATACGTGAGCAGTGGAACCACATTTCCCGATCATTAAGTACCGCCGCCGAAGAAATAGTGGGTTTTCAGCGAGCCCGAAAGAACAACTGGTAAGATGAGGAATGTCAAGAAGTCGCAGAGAAAAAATATCTGCAGCTAGTATGTTAATTTAAGGAGCGCAATTGGGTATAGTCGTTGTGCTGGGTATGCAGTTACAGTTGCACGGCTATACTTCATCCCGACTCTTGCGTCCTCGTTCGCGCACTCTGGGCAACGTAAGCAACCCATGTGCAAGATGTGGTAACAAACCCGAGGGGAGCCTTGGGTCACGCAGAATGAGAGGAAGACTCGGTGGGGCCACTCCGACTTATTCGGTTTAAGGGCTCACTGAAGTCTGCAGCGTCTGTTCACCAGTAGGTGCGGCTGCAAGCGGGTGTCTGCTTGGAGCAAGCGGTTCGCTATATAAACGTGTATTTGGTTGCGAAACCACTCCCGTCCCAGCATTGCGTTGTGCGCTGGGCTTGGGACCCGCCACGTAAAAACCACTTCCA
>NW_023474487.1:0-3465 GCF_013731165.1 Rhagoletis pomonella
GACACAATATATACTGACTTTTCAAAGGCATTTGACAGAGTTTCTCACAAGGTCTTAGTGTCTAAATTATTCTCTATGGGTTTCCACTCTAATTTTTTGGAGTGGATTAAATCATATTTGTCTGACAGAAATTGCATGGTTGTGTTCGAGGATGTCTACTCACAGCCTTTTATTGCGACGTCGGGTGTTCCTCAAGGTAGTATACTTGGACCACTGTTGTTTATTTTATTTATTAATGACATAGGGTCCTGCTTCTCGTCATCTAAATATCTATTATATGCGGACGATCTCAAAATTTACTCTGTCATTAAATGTATAAACGATTCCATTGCCCTTCAAGGAGAACTCGTTAAACTACACGACTGGTGCAAACGAAACCGCCTTCATCTAAATATAAATAAGTGCGCACATTGTACTTATACCAGAAAGCTAATTCCGCTCCACACGCGCTATCATATTTCTGGATCTCCTCTTAATCATGTCAATGAAGTCAAGGATCTAGGTGTCTACTTCGACACGAAACTAAATTTTTCCACGCATATCGAATATATAGTTGGCAAATCATACGCGATGCTGGCTTTCGTCCGGCGAAATAGTTCATCTTTTTACGATCCATACACTTTGAAGCTGCTTTATATTACTCTAGTAAGATCCAGGTTGGAGTATGCGTCATTCATTTGGAGACCATACCACAATTCTCATATCACGCGATTAGAACCGATACAGAAAAAATTTATAAAATTTGCTTTACGCTCACTGAATTTTAGTGAACCCATTCCCTCATATGAATCACGTTGTGCACTTCTAAATTTACAAACTCTACGTAGCAGATCTGCTTATCTTGCTTGCTCATTCGTTGCCAATCTCTTGAATGGATCGGTTGATTGCCCTAACCTCTTGGAAAGAATAACTTTCAATGTTCCTATACGTAATTTACGCAGTGTTTCTTTCTATATCGTATTTTCTAAAACGAACTATGCAATGTATGCTCCCTTGATTAGAACCTTAGTGGAGCTGAACAATATTCCAACTTTTGACCCGTCTCTATCTTGTGGAGTAGTTCGTACTTTATTATACAACTATTTTAACTAGTTTTAAGTACCTCTGAATTATAGTCAGTAAGAATTTATTGTTCAATTGACTGAAATAAATAAATAAATAAAATATGCATGCTGATGCTGAAAAATTTGGGTCCTGCATGGGTAGCGTACCTAACGGAGGTCCTCAACTTGTCTATGGCCGCTCTCATCATCCCAGACATCTCGAAGGTGGGGAGAGTGGTCCCACTGCTCAAACCGGGGAATCCTGCCAACAAAGGAGATTCTTATCGTCCGATAACACTCCTTTCCCCGGTAGCGAAGACACTCGAGGCCTTGCTACTCCCGTACTTCACAAACCACTTGACCCCAGCGAAGCATCAGCATGGTTTCCGTAAAGTGCACAGTACAACAACAGCACTTAACGCCATAAACACTCAGATAACTCGTGGCCTTAACGGAAACCGTCCCTGTGAGAGAACGATTCTAGTAGCGTTGGACTTGTCAAAGGCGTTTGACACCGTCTGCCATTCCACGCTACTAGAAGATATAGAGGCCTCCTCTCTCCCACAGAGGCTCAAACGGTGGTCGGCAAATTATCTGAGTGGTCGACACTCGTCGGTAATGTGAAGAGACAAAACGAGTAAACAGAGGAAAATAAAACAGGGCGTTCCACAGGGTGGTGTCCTTTCCCCGCTACTGTTTAACTTTTATATTTCAAAGCTCCCTCAACCACCAGAGACTCCCTCTTATGCCGACGATTTCTCGATCATGGCGACTGGGAATGGAATTGATGACCTGTGTTCGAAAGTAAACGGGTATCTCTCCGAACTTTCTCGCTTCTTCACCTCAAAGTGTCTAGCCCTCTCCCCTACGAAATCCTCCGCGACCCTGTTCACAACCTGGACGAAGGAGGTCAGGCTACCGCTGGGGATTCACGTCGATGACACACCAATTCCGACGGTGAATAACCCCAAAATACTCGGAGTAACATTCGACAGCCTGCTCTCCTTCTCTGCGCACTCAACCGCTATTGTCAATAAAGTACAGAGCCGCAACAAGGTCCTCAAGTCGCTAGCCGGCAGTACTTGGGGCAAAGACAAAGAAACGTTGCTGGCAACATACAAGGCAATAGGCCGGCCGGTTTTGAACTACGCAGCGCCAGTGTGGTCTCCAGGGACTAGTAGGACGCAGTGGACGATGCTGCAGACTGTACAGAACACCGCACTCAGGACAGCGACAGGATGCCTCCTGATGTCGCCTGAACACCACCTGCACGGCGAGGCGCAAATGCTCCCTGTAAAGGAGCACAATATAATGCTCTGCAAGCAGTTCCTGATCGGGAGCCACAGAAGTGGCCACCCAAGCAGACAGCTGCTTGCAGAGGAGCCCTCGCCTAGGCACGTCAGGAGGCATCTATATGAACTGACGGACGAAGTCCAGAGGTTCATTAAGCAACCTCTGGATCCGACAGCGTACCGACAGGCCCTGAACGGCATTCACAGGGACTCAATCTCGAGTTATGTAGACTCTAGACCTGTGAATGCCGTTCTAGGCATACCACCCCCGGACATAGACGAGACGGAGCTTCATCTGCCTCGGGAGACACGCACAACACTTGCACAACTTCGCTCCGGTTACTGCAGCAGGCTGAACTCCTACCTGAGTAGGTTGAATGAGGATGTGCCGAATGAGTGTCCGGCATGCGGAGAGACCCCACATGACTCGAAACATCTCTTCGCATGCCCGGAAAACCCGACAACCCTAACGGCCTTGTCCCTGTGGACAACCCCCACAGAAGCTGCACGCTTCCTAGGGTTGCCGTTAGTGGAACTTGACGACAACGACTGAGATACCAGACGTCCTGGGCGGGGTTGTTGTAGCCGCTACAACAACAACAACAACCCCGGTTCTACATTCCCACGACAGCCGGTTCTACGTACCGGAATGACTCGGGTTTTACCCGACCAAGGGCTGTTGTTTCGGCGATCTAACCCCGTTTAGGTCGGCGAAGTATCTCAGAAGTTATCCGTCCATAGGGCTACATTCACTACGTATTCTCCTACTCAGGGCTGGCATCGAGTCAAACCCAGGGCCAGAAACCTACACCTGCTCTGTATGCCGGAGACGATTACACCACAACTCCACCTCAGTCAAGTGTAATGCCTGCGAGGGGTGGAGTCACCTCAGAGTCTGCTCGGGACTACGGACACATAGACAGTGGACCACGTCGTACGTGGCCCCCTGTTGCTCAAACAGAGCAGCCTCCACGGCTAACCACAGTCCGCCCGAGCAGCCTCACACACTCACACAGCAGCCTCACACAGTCACCACAACATAACAACATAATAACACCACAGACCGTACCACAGCCACCACAGACCACATAACACACACAACCGCACCACCACCCACACGCCGCCGCCAA
>NW_023474488.1:0-3465 GCF_013731165.1 Rhagoletis pomonella
CCAAACATCCAAACATACAAACTTTCACATTTATAATATTTATAAGAAAGATAAGATTATACAAACGTCCGCAAAGGTTGCAGTTGAACAGGCAATTAGGGTGGTTTTTGCCGTAGTTTTTGAAGAGCTTGTGCGCTGTTGTTGCAGTAAAGGGTAAGTTTTTGATCTACTGAAGGCAGAAAATCCGGGAAGGTTTATTAAAACGGGTCATTTGTATTTTATATTGTAATTGTATCTGAAAATTTTAAAAATTTCTTTATATAAATCTCTGCTCTTGGAGAAAGTTTTAAATTTTGTAATGCAAATCTTAACTAAAGATACTAAAAAGATAAAATCTTTTCAAACTTAGTGAAATATTTATTGAGTTTTCTGGGGTGCTTTTACTCCTTTGCGGACTTTTGAAGAATATATTGCACAAATTAAAGTTAGCCCTAATAGCTACCCAAAACAACTTTTGATTATTTTTTTTTTTACTTTTGGCTTTATGAGGCTCTATGTACCTTGTAATTAAGGGGAAACATTTTTATATTCATCAGGGACGGATTTGACCGGAAAGGGTTAATATGGTTAATTTGTTAAATGGCCCATCAAGTCGATTGACCGTGTATGTTGTTGTGGTGTGATTGTACCAGCTGCTGGTCTCGTGAATGGTGAAATTAGCTAAATTTTCTAAGTAAAAAGTATTTTGGCGGAAATTTCTTGCACTATATGAGTCAAAGCCGTGTTTATGGAATATTAAGTTCACGATGTTGCAGTTGTGAATTAAAAAAAAAAACAACGTTTAACAAAATTGTAGAAAAATTATGAAATTTCGGCTGTAATCATTTCGATCTTTCCTCGACCTCATTTTTATAGAAATAAATACTGTACCAGCATGCTGGTAAGTTATATCTTTCGGGCCTGATGGTATAATCACTTGATGGTGCCAGCAGCCTGGTGTCGTATATTTCCCCTTTTATACAAAAAGGTTTTTGGTTGGATACAATATTTGCTTTTTCCAGAGTTCATTGTTTTTCTATACCATTACTTATTGAAAATGTTTGCGTGTATACTTACATATGTATATTTAAGTAAAAAAGTTTAACTACCATTTTTAGCCACAACGACTTTTTTAGCTCTTTTTTAGCCCTTTTTTTAAAGGAATTTGGCTACCACTAAAAATGATTGGCGCCAACACTGATTGTAACTACCCCGCTTTCAAAGACTTTATTGACTCAAGATCAGACATTCAAATCTTCTCACTTGTAACAAAGTACGCATGCGAAGGTGTTTCCATGTCTCTTTACTTGGAAAGAGCTAAAATATTAGCCACCAATTTTGAAATGAAATATTACATTTTGGATTGCTAGAGTAATGCAGTTACTGTTCTCGAAAAGTTGATAAGTTGTGGATTTCAATTTAAGTGAATTTGTACGGCATATTTCAGGACATTATACAAGTTATTGGCGCAGTCCGTTAGGAATATGGGCTGAACACGACGACATACGTAAAAAACAAGAAATGTAAATAATTTTAACGCGATTGTTTTCCCAGAAATTCTCGTTTATATAAAAGTTTAACATATGTGTCTAACAAAAAATGTAAAAGAAGAAAGTAAAACAACTCAAATAAAACCAATGAAAATTAAACAATTTCATGATTAGTCCATAACTCGAAATTGTGTTTATATAATTTTTTACCTAATGGTGGCCTAACGGAAAATAATGTTGGGCTAATCTTGGGCAAACGAAAGAAAGCGTAAAAATATTGAAATTCAAAAATTTTAATTTTTAGTATGAAAATAATTTGTTTTTGATATAGCTTTTGAACTAAGGGTGGGCTAACGAAAAAAACGTTTGGGCTATCCTGGGGCAACCGCATGAGAGCATAAAAACATTGAAATTCATAAATTTTAATATTTAGTACGAAAAAATTTGTTTTTGTTATAACTTCTGAACTAAGGGTGGGCTAACGAAAAAAAGTTAGGCTAAGTTGGACTAACTAGGGCTAACTTTGGGCAACCGAGTGAGAGCGTAAAAATATTGAAATTCATAAATTTTAATATTTAGTACGAAAAAATTTGTTTTTATTATAACCTGTGAACTAAGGGTGGGCTAACGAAAAAAAGGTTGAGCTATCCTGGGCCAACCTTGGGCAATCGAATGAGAGCGTAAAAATATTGAAATTCATAAATCTTAATATTTAGTACGAACAAATTTGTAGTTGTTATAACTTTTGAATTAAGGGTGGGTGTTTAGTTATAGAAATTACATTGTATCTACATATTAAGTACCAAAATTCAGTGGTACTACCTTTTACATTATGCACCATCACTGATAGCATTTAATTATATGTACCATCACTGATAATATCATTGCTTAGTTCTTCTTTGTGCTTATTAGGAGCGTTCCTTATCTCCCAGAAATAGTCAGAAAAAGTCCGAAGTAGTCAGATTTAGTCCAAAAAGCGTTCCTTAACTCGGTAATGACAGCAAAAATGAGAGAGCAACACTCATTGAGAGTGACTCTCATCAGTCCGAAGTAGTCAGATTTAGTCAGAAGAATTTTTTCTGGCAAAATCCTGAAAAGTCTCAAACTCAACTGAATTTAAATTAACGGAAATTAAAGAATACGCAAAAAGTGAGAATAATCTAAAAAGTAAAAAAAGTGAAATTGGAATGAGGCAAAAAATAATTGATATAGTAAGTGTTTATTGTTCTTGTGCTTGTGTGAATGTGTTTTGCACACATGATGCAATAATACAGGTGTTATCAGTTGGCAACTTCTCGCTCCAGGGACCGAACATAACAGTTATTGATGAAAACTGTCAAGGAAAAATTCACTATGAAGGAAATGATCTACAACTAAGTGAAACATACCAATCGATTTGGTTTTGCACCGAGATTCAAATTTGAAAATAAATTTTTATTTGCAATTTTTATGCAAAATTTAAAAAAATAACAATTGTATTTGATTTTTGTATTATAAATCCAAAATAACAATTATTTTTGATTTTTATATTATATGGCTTAGATAACAGTTATTGAAGAGTTTTATTTATAAAAGTCATCAATAAAAATTCGTCAGTGACTTTTACTTTTAAAAGTCATTAATATAAATCAGAAACCGACTTTTATTTTTTAAATCAATCATATAAAAGTCATTAACCTTTTTCGCAGTTAAGAAGGTGTTGGAAAACAAAAGTTTACTACGACTTATTCAAATGACTTTTATAAGTCTGATTGAAAAAATAAAGATCAGTGACTGATTTTTATTTATGACTTTTATAAATAAAAGTCTTCGATAACTGTTATTTAAGACATATAATTTAAAAATCAAAAATAACTGCTATTTGCAGATTATTTATATAAAAATCAAAAATAATTGTTATTTTCGATTTATGAAATAAAAGTCAGAAATAACGGTTATTTAAAGAGTAATTAAATAGAGGTCAAAAAATAATTGTTAAAGAGTGATTTTTTTAATA
>NW_023474489.1:0-3465 GCF_013731165.1 Rhagoletis pomonella
GGTAAAATTTTGACAGCTTATAACCATGTATACACATAATATTGCTTGGCGGTAATAAGGAGTGAACATGAAAATGAAAGCTGAAACAGCATAAAAAAAGCGTACGTTACTTGCAAATTATAAAATAAATATAAATTTTAAGCATTTCAGCAACACACAAAAATAAAGCTTTCGCACGAGCGTTTGTTTGGTTTTTCAACTGTCAAAATTTTACTCTGCATTTGGCACAGCAAAATTCAATTTATTTGTACACCATAGCAAATTTTTCCACCCCGTCTCACCACGGAGAAAAAAGTTACCGATTGGCACAGGCCCTTAGTAGAAAAGATCCATGTGGAAAAAACTTTTTTATTATGGCGAGAAAATTTTACATTGCTGTGCCAATTCGTAACTTTTTACTGCTGGAAATTTTTGACTGTTGCTCTGGTGCAAAAGAAGTTGAGCAATTAAAACCAGAAATTATACAAAAGCCGGTGTTTACGTGTCGCTCAGCTTATTTCTGTAGCACCTTCTTGGGCGTTTGCTTTTAAATTGTTTACAAACCGGTTTTTGCCAAGCAACGACAAATGAATCCGGAAAAGTTCAAATTGCTTGAGCACATGAGTCATGACGGGTGAATATGTGTAAGTAAATACAGTTAAACACTTCCCAGAACTTTATGACTATTATAAAATTTATAATAAATGTTTGGGATATAATAAAATTACTTCTACCATTGTAGTTTGATATAGAAATTTAATCACACAACAAAATGTATTGCAATAAACTATTTTTTTTACAATTCTATCGTTTGTGGCATATTATTTCCAAGCAAGAGAAATTCAAATTCCCTTATATGTACATATGTATCTTTAATCAGCTGTATTCCATTCCAGTGCCTTTAGCCGTAATTTGACAAGCACTTGTTGACAGCTTGAGCATCTGACTACTATTTTGCTCATTCGTCTACTACATTTTTAGACAGCATCACAAAATGTGTATCTCGCACACCCTGAAAAAAACTCGTGCGAAAAATGTCTCCCTCAGTTTTCTTGGTGCCACAGTATAGACAGTAACCAACCTTTTTGGCATGATTCAATAATACAAGGTTCGATAAATTGACAGTTGTCTCTCTCGCACCGCTCCCTTAGCAAAGGCACCGTGTTGCTTCTTTGCAAATTTACATGGAAACAGTGTAGCTTTGGTGTGAAATAAAAGTATAAGCTTTTGTGCAATATGTTTATTTGTATATGCATATGAAGCATATTTAACTGATGAAAACATAAGCATTGGATGTTTATATCAATCTCATAGTAGTCTTATTTTAATTTTGAGTCATTTTGCAGTTTTTATACAGCTAAATAGCATATAAATTACGTAATTCACGTAGATATATAAATATTACGTTCAACATTTCGTTTAAAATGCCAGATTTCCTGCAAATACTTTAGAATTTACAAAAGGAATTTCACTACTAATTGCCTACTTTGCGTACTTTTCTACTACCATTTTCGCAACAAGGGATTGCATTCTTGCCCTTTCTCTGTCCTTCGCAAATGCAACCTTTTGTAAGGGAGTGTCAAACCGCAGCTGTCAATAATTATCTAACCTTGTATTATTGAATCATGCCTTTTTGGGTTGTTGTTGTAGTAGTCGTTGTTGTTGTAGTTATATTCACTCCTGAGGAAGGCACGGGGTTGTGTGCTGCTATTTAATGGCCTTCTTCAGACTTTTTCTTAGATTTCAGGGTTGTGTGCTGCATTATTATTAGATAAATAAATTTAAGCATTTGACAATACGTGATTTTATTAAAAGAAAATTATAATAGTATCGAAAAACCAAACAAACGCTCGTCCGAAAGCTCTATTTTTGTGTGTTGTTAAAATTTATACATGGCGTATTGATGGACAAGCAATGTATTCTTTTGTGGATTTTATGTTACTTGAGAATTTAGACAACGTGCGAGCTGCCAGGTTCTGTTATCAATATAATTAACACAAGCTTTTTCGCGTAGTTGCCTTTCAATAAATAGAATAAACAAATATTCGCAAATAAATATGATTTATTTTATAACTGACAACTATCGTACGATTTTTGTTCTTTTCTCCATTTTGATTATGACTCTTTGTTACCGCCAACAACTTTATGTGTATACATATTTACAAGCTGTCAAAATTTTGCGTAGTCCCACGGGCCAGGTAAAAACTATGGCATTCGTATTCACAAGGAGAAATCTCAAAATTTTTGTTTGGTATTTCCAAATTTTCTCTTTTTTATCAGTTGGCAAAAGCTCTCAGTGGCAGCGCTCCGAGCGTTGAGATAGTAATTTCATGTCAATTAGGCCCTGTGCCAATTGATAGAAAATAGAAAATTTTGACGGATCAAAGTAAAAATTTGACACTTCTCGTGGTGAATACGAACGTCAAAATTTTACCTAGCTCATGGGGCTGGTAAAATTTTGACAGCTTATAACCATGTATACACATAATATTGCTTGGCGGTAATAAGGAGTGAACATGAAAATGAAAGCTGAAACAGCATAAAAAAAGCGTACGTTACTTGCAAATTATAAAATAAATATAAATTTTAAGCATTTCAGCAACACACAAAAATAAAGCTTTCGCACGAGCGTTTGTTTGGTTTTTCAACTGTCAAAATTTTACTCTGCATTTGGCACAGCAAAATTCAATTTATTTGTACACCATAGCAAATTTTTCCACCCCGTCTCACCACGGAGAAAAAAGTTACCGATTGGCACAGGCCCTTAGTAGAAAAGATCCATGTGGAAAAAACTTTTTTATTATGGCGAGAAAATTTTACATTGCTGTGCCAATTCGTAACTTTTTACTGCTGGAAATTTTTGACTGTTGCTCTGGTGCAAAAGAAGTTGAGCAATTAAAACCAGAAATTATACAAAAGCCGGTGTTTACGTGTCGCTCAGCTTATTTCTGTAGCACCTTCTTGGGCGTTTGCTTTTAAATTGTTTACAAACCGGTTTTTGCCAAGCAACGACAAATGAATCCGGAAAAGTTCAAATTGCTTGAGCACATGAGTCATGACGGGTGAATATGTGTAAGTAAATACAGTTAAACACTTCCCAGAACTTTATGACTATTATAAAATTTATAATAAATGTTTGGGATATAATAAAATTACTTCTACCATTGTAGTTTGATATAGAAATTTAATCACACAACAAAATGTATTGCAATAAACTATTTTTTTTACAATTCTATCGTTTGTGGCATATTATTTCCAAGCAAGAGAAATTCAAATTCCCTTATATGTACATATGTATCTTTAATCAGCTGTATTCCATTCCAGTGCCTTTAGCCGTAATTTGACAAGCACTTGTTGACAGCTTGAGCATCTGACTACTATTTTGCTCATTCGTCTACTACATTTTTAGACAGCATCACAAAATGTGTATCTCGCACACCCTGAAAAAAACTCGTGCGAAAAATGTCTCCCTCAGTTTTCTTGGTG
>NW_023474490.1:0-3465 GCF_013731165.1 Rhagoletis pomonella
TTCCCCATAATCTTATACTGCGATTTTGTGCGATATTAAAGAAATTATAAATTTTCTTAGGTAACAACTTGGTACAAAATCATGAATTTTATGAATTAATTCACGGTGTTATAATTTAAAAGTTGGAACAAAACCTGTCAGATAACAAAGAGAAAGTCTCAAACTTAAGGTCAGTGGAGGATTCGAGTCGATATTTAAAATAGAACGTTCGAGGCACTGGTTTATTGGGTTGGGGTCCACTGGACCCCGTATGACCATTACGCCATTTTTTGGAGGTGTGACCATTACGGGTTAATTTTTGCGCGGCAAGGCCACTACTTCTAGTCCTACTACTGGGCCAAGTTTGAAATTGATATCTCAAATTTTAGAATTTTGGCCACAAAATAGGGTCAAATTGCCCACAGTGCAGCGGGTACAGCGGTTCTCATAGATTTACAAGTGTTGAATTTTTTTAATTTTCCATGTGAATTGTTTTCTATAAGATCTTGTTAACCGCTTCTGAATTTTGTAAAGTAAAAATAACATTTTGAGTACATTCTCTTATTGGATCTTAGAGCTGCAAAACTATCGATAGTGACGCCATTCAATAGTTTCGATAGTTTGAAAAATACTATCGATATTTTCGATAGTATCTTATATTATCCTGTTGTATATGTAGGGAAATTTCAACTCCGAACAAAATGTGTATAATATATATATGTATATGTACGTATGTAAATATAAATATTGCACATATGTAAATATAAATATTACATCTTAAATATGTGAAATTCTAAATATTTTCCATAGTTCAATTCACAGCGTCACTTATTTAAGTAAAGATCACAAAATATCAATGCACCAGCACTATCGAAACTATCGCCTATCGACTATCGCCAGAAAACAATCGATGTTTTTCCAAAAATAAAACTATCGATAGTACAATCGATAGCTTTGCAGCTCTATTGGATCTCTCTTTCTTTTTTTTTAATATATCGACACTCTGATGTTGGGGAATGTACTTTGAATGTACTAGCAATATAGAAGTATTACATAATATAAGTAACTCCAAAAATATCTAGTGAAACACCTGATTGTTTTGAACTTAAAATGTTTGATATGAATTGAACGATCGTAAATAACATACTTTTTTGTTTTTTTTTCCAAAGATAAAATATTTGATATCTGTAAATTGAAATGATATCAAAGACATAAAGTTTGGCGTATAATTGGTACCTTAATCCTGTGATAAAAAAAATGTTGGTCTTTGTCGTAATCATGGCAAACAATTTTTGAAAATTTTCCAAATGAATTTCTAATTAAATTAAATGGGGTAAAATTTATGTGTTGTGCCCATCGTGTCGCTACATAAGAAGTTAGCTTTTCAAACGTAGAAATCGTGTGATCCGGCATTCACTAATGCTATAAAAAATTAAATGAAATGTTTTGGTGATTAAAAAATTTGGTAGTTTGGAAACCGATTAGGTAGGTTCTTTGGTACCTGAAAATACTCCCGAGTGGCATCCTGCCTATGGATAGAGGAAAAAATCTTTACATACAGATTTGTTTGGTACAATGATATACATATGTACATATGTAACTACATATATACATTAGACTGTCCCAAGAAAATATAAGGAAACACATTTTTTGCAAATTTTGATATATTTTTGTGCTTTTTAGCCTAAATAACACCTAAATAACATATATTTATATGAAGTTTTATGGCCGTAGGATAAAGCTGGATTTACATGAGGCTATTTTCAAGGAGTTTCAACATTGCTCAAGAAAAAAAGTCGTGGTGATTCAAAAATGGCTTCCCTCAAAGTAGACAGCAAGTCAACTTTTGCAGGCGATTATCGCCTGTCAAAAAATCGCCTCAAATAAATTTATTTATTTACTTCAGTCTACAGAAAATAATATTACAGACTAATTCGCTTAATTAAATATGGTAAACAGATCAAGTTTGAATTTTACAATATTAACGTTGAAATTAAGGACATTACAATAATTGTTACAAAATCGCGCACACCGTGCTAGAGGCTCATTACATGCGTAATTAGTTGTATTATTTGAGAGAACAAATGCACGATTATTCCTTAGATCATAGAGTGAAGTATGACTCTGAAATTATTTTGATAACTCTTTACAATCAATATTACCATTAATGATGTTATAGACAAAGATTATTGACAAAAAGATTCGCCTATCATATAAGGATTGTGAACCAAGTAACTAACGTTGACTTATATAAGGAGCTGAATAATTTGGCCAGTCCATTTTAAACAAAGCTATTTTTGTAAAAATTTGTTGTACCCTTTCAATTTTCTTCGAATGAACCTCATAGTATGGGTTCCATCTTAATGAGCAGTACTCAATGCGGGATCTTACTAGGGCAACATAAAGAGATTTTAAAGTTTGAGGGTCCTTAAAATCTTTAGAGTTTCTTCTAATGAAACTAACCATTGCGAATGCTTTGGATACAACATAATCAATATGTTTGGTAAATGAAAGCTTAGTGGCAAAGATAACACCAAGATCTTTAATTTCATGACTTCGACTTAAAATGCAGTTGTTTAATTTATAGTTAAAATATAAGAAATTTGGCTTCCTTGTGAATGTCACAATAAAACATTTATTTACGTTTAGAAATAAGAGGTTTACTGAGCACCAATTTTGGAAGGCATCAAGATCCGACTGCAAGTTTTTGCTATCTTTATTCTTCTTTATTCTTTATTTCAAAGTCAAGAAACAAACGTTCTTACTGACTACTTATAATTAAAGTACCATTATAACAATTGTATTTATTTGAAGTAAGAGTTTAGTTGTGACGAAAAACTCAATTTAGAAACTGAGAGATCAAGTTCAACGGAATTAGAGATCTCGTTTAGTTCGCGAAGGGCACGAGCAATAGGGGCATTGTACGCATAGTTCGTTCGGAATCTGCGTAAATAAAATGGATGGTTATTACGTAAGTGTCGAGACGGAACAGAAAAGTAAATACTTTGCAACAGATCGGAGCAGTCGGTCTCCCCATTAATAACACTAAACATGAACGACAGAGACAATATCGCTCTTCTACTTTCAAGCGGCTTAAGATTAATTAGTCGCAACCGGGACTCATATGCAGGGGTGGGACTAGAAAATTGAAGTGAAGAAAGAGCAAACTTTAGAAAAACTTTTTGCACACGTTCAATTCTATCAATGGAGGATTGGTAATAAGGCCTCCAAATGAACGCAGCATATTCTAGTCTAGAACGAACGAAAGCAGTAAATAATAATTTGTAGGTATAAGGATCAGAAAAGTTTGAGCTGTTTCTTCTTATGAAACCTAAGACGGAATACAATTTGGAGATAATAAAGTTGATATGATTTGTATACGTAAACCGCGAATCGAAAACAACGCCTAGATCTTTGATTTCCTCAACATGTTGGAGAACAGAAATGCAATAACAAGTAGGCAACGCATTAACTAATTTAAAGAAG
>NW_023474491.1:0-1943 GCF_013731165.1 Rhagoletis pomonella
AAAAAAAAAAAAAAAAAAAAAAAAATTTATTTCACTTTTAAACACCTTTTTTTTTGCACATTTAATAACTTTCCGCGATTACTATCGGGTGATCCGCCGTACTAGCCTAGTACCGACACGATAGGCTAGTACTTTTATGTATAAGAGAACTTATGAATATACGTATGTATGTAAGGCTTTCTTCCCCCCCCCCCCCACAGAGGCTCTTCTCCGGGATGCTGGTACCACCATCGAAGGAGCGGACAAAGAGAGTGAGTACTTGTTTTAATTTTATTTTTACTCATACATATTTCGATACATGCTTATGGTTTGAGCAGTTATACATACGTATGTACATACTCAAGTGAACTTGTTATCGTATATATAAGTATATATATATATATATTTATATACATATATTTATATACATATATATATAGATGAGCGAAAATTACAATTTAATGAAAGAGTTGCGAGTAGAAAACCAGTTTTAGCAAGATTGTTGTGGTTTTTTTATGCAGGGATAAGTTTAGGGTTCGATTAAGTAAGTAATATTTGCTTTTCTTGCGTGTTCCCTTTTGGGGGCCTTCGTTTATTTTTTTTATTTTTTTTAATTAGTTGATTTATATTGTTAATAATACCTGTCTAAGTATGTACATATGCTCATGAATGGATACTTGTGTACATATATAAATAGCAATTGGATATTTGTACGTTATTCTCAGGAAAGAAAATTTTAGTGATACGAGGGTAGTTTAATTTAAGTTGAGCTCAGGGCTTTGTATCTAAGACTGAATTGTTAATAAAGGAAGAAAAATATGAAGTTCGGAGGAGAGTGCTATGATGGAAATGAGGCTCTAATTTATTAATTTTGGTGTGTGTGTGTTGCGCTCGCGCGCAGCAGGGGACATGGGGTAATGACGGACAATAGGACTGATTGACATAGGAGGACGGGATGACTGACCAACGGACTTAGTCAGGATAAGGGGGCGTTGTAAGTTCAGAGGAGTCAACACAACGCCCATGGTTTCGCGTCGACTGGACGCCGAAGAGGGTGGGTAGACTCCGCCTGACAGGACTGGACCTTGCGTTTTCTGCTATCTTTTTGTCATCGAGTTTTTTTTTTATCTTTCCTTTGCGTACTTCTTTATAAATTATTCGGCATGAACTTTATTTGTTAGTGTAGCGTAGGCAAGGCGAGTGTGCAAGGACCCACCCCACCGATGAGCTCTGCCAGGAACCACCAGCATGCCGATGTGCCACTCGACCGTGCCACAAACCTACTGTTACACTACAATGGCGCCCAACGAAATAGACCAGCAATCTTTCAGCTTACCATTTTTTGTACCCTTTTTCGTTTAACTAACTTTAATTTATCTTAATCCCTATTCTTTAATGTTCCATCTTCTTCATTTTCCTTTTTGTTTTTTTTTTGTTTTATTTTTATTTTTTCTGACTGTGTTAGGGTATCCCAGCAACAACATCGCGTCGATCCGTCGTGAGCGGTTTGTGTTGCATTGAGGAATTGGGGGGTTGTGCTTAGTCTCCGTCAAAGGCCTTTCTGCAGACTCCAGTGTTTGATTAAGTGGAATTTGACAGAGGCTAACACACATTAGGGGAGACTAAGTTATTTATTTTGTTTTGTTGTTAGTTATTTTTTTGTTTGTGCGAGGACTGCTGTTCAAGCTGCGCCACTGGCAATCCAGCATTGCTAGCGATTGAGGCTTACAGCGCGTCTTCACATGGGGTAAGGGAAGTGTGTCATCCACAATTAGGGATCCGTCACTAGGTATGTAGTGCCACACTAATACGTTAAACAGGGGGAGTAGTGGACTCGACTTCGAACATGGGACGAACGGACTTATTACTCCCGCTATCACCTCCGCGGCGCAACACCACACACACCAATCAAACAGGTCCATCGATTTTGTTTCCTACAAAAAAAAAAAAAAAAAAAAAAAAAA
>NW_023474491.1:2043-3464 GCF_013731165.1 Rhagoletis pomonella
AAAAAAAAAAAAAAAAAAAAAAACTGCGAAATATTTTACACAGAGAAGAACAAATAAAGTGCCCGAACTTTTAAACAAGCTAAATTTTAATACCTGAAGTTTTCAATACCTTTTTTATCTTTTTTTCTTGTTTATATTCCCATTTTAACATTCCCTCATTTATTTATATTACTTTTATCTAATCCATATTTTTATTGCCTGCATATATATACATACAAATACATAACATATATATTATTTTTCTTTTGCAATAACATTTCGGTTTATTTTCGTTTTTTTGAGTAAATACGCTCAGAAATAAAACTATTTTGATATTGGTTTGTAGAATTTTTGGAAATCTTCACCAGATATCCTGCATTTATCTTAATGTATTAACTTTTGATTCGTTTTGAATTCTTGAATTTATTTATTTATTCTTATTTTTTTTTGGTTTTGAATTTATTTATTTATTGTTACTATTTTTGGTTTTACGGTTGAATATGTTATCAGTTTCTTTTCAAAGTTTGCATTGTGAAACTTAGTTCGTTTGTTGGTACATCGCATCAATTACATTTGTTAGATTTTTGGGTGGTAATACTCTGAAATAATAATATCCTTGAAGTTTTGAATTTTTGGTGCAGATTTTCTAAGATTTATTATAAGTTTGATTCACTTAATTTGAAATCAGTTCCATTATACTCATTTATATTTTTCTTTGGTGAGTGTACATAGGTATACTGCTCGTTTAGTTTGAATTGTGTTTGGATTATCGTTTTTTTGAAATCATCAATTTTAGACTTAGTTTTATCTTTTGTGATTTTCCGCGCCATATGTATACATATATCATTTGAATTCATACATTATTTGATTATTTCTTGAATTTTAGTGGCCACATTAGAAGGAAAATAATAATAATTTGATTAGATTCGGAAGTTTTGAATTGTTTTAACAACCTTTTAGGCTCGTTGAATCTTTCTGAAGTTGTTTTTATTATTGTTATTTATTTTTATTATTATTAGTTTTATCATTTGGTTAATTTGTTTTGAATTTTCGCATTTTCTTTTTGAGATTTTGGAATTTTTTTGTTTTTGTCTGAGTTGTTGCTGTTATAAGCTTGTCTGCGAGGCGGCTTGAAGACAAATTCGGCAGTGTAGGCGTTTGAATGTCTGAGGAGCAAGAGAGTGATAGAAGGATTGTCCGTGGTTTAGGGATTTTAGATTCAAACAGACCAGTTACCAGGAGTTATTTTCGCGCCCTTGAAAACCAGGTCGTGGGTTCAATTTTTAATCAAATTGACACTGGGATTGAACGGCCGGTGGATTTCGTCCCTGCTGACTTCTTTAATAGATGCGCTGGTAGGATTTTTAGCACGATCGAATCTGAGCAACCAAACAGCGTATCGACCACAAACGTAATATCGGTCGGGGAATATAATAGTAGTC
>NW_023474492.1:0-3464 GCF_013731165.1 Rhagoletis pomonella
TGTAGGAATATCCGCGGTGTATAAGACATACAGCATCGGACCAAGGACACTGCCTCGTGGTACTCCAGCTTCGATTACATGGGCTTCAGAGATGGTGGTGTTGCATCGAACTGCAAACTTTCGATTTTAAAGGTATGACTCAAGCAGTTTGTGTGTGCTTTGTGCGAGTAGCATCTGTATTTTATACATAAGACCGTCTAGCCAAACGCGATCAAATGCCTGGGCGACGTCAAGAAATATTGCAGCGCAATATTCCCTCTTTTCAAACACTGTTCGGATTTCGGTTGTTATGCGATTTACTTTCTCGATTGTTCCATGTTTTTCCCTGAAGCCAAATTGGTGAAGTGGTATTATGTTGCGGGCTTGCGGATGTGGGGAGATGCGCAGCATAAGAAGTTTTTCGAATAATTTCGACATACACGGTAGCAGGCTGATGGACCTATATGAAGATGGCTGCGTTTTGTCCTTTCCGGGCTTTGGTATCATCACAATAGTCGACTTTTTCCATTGGTGAGGGAAATGACAATGTTTTGTGATTGCGTTAAATAGCATACAGATGCAGAGTACAGCACAATTTGGTAGCTCAATAATCATTTTTGGGCTATTAAGTGGTGGCCTGGGACCTTATTTGGTTGCAGTTCATCCTTAATTACTTTTGAAATTTCTGCAGGTACAAATTTCAGCGGCTCACATTTTGACATATTGGGTACGGGTGGTAGTTGAAAATCATTAGTTGCGGGGTTTGGCCTAAAAACATTTTTTAGATGATCAGCAAAGGTGTTTGCTTTTTCTGCGTCACTCCGAGCCTATTTGCCATTATGGTCCCGAACTGGCATTTCAGTCTCTATTGGCGCATTTAGATTTTCGTGTGCTTTCCATAACGAGTGCTTTGTGCTAGTCGGTGAGAGCTTTTGGATCTGCCGGTACTGTACGTACTGTTCCTCGTTCTTGAGGGCTCTCGCCAGTGTATGTATGGCTGCCTTGAACAGTTGGGCTGACTTCCAAAACGTCAATTGCATTGCATACGTACAAAGTTAGTTTTCTTTCGATTTTCAGTTATTTTAAATTTTAAATTTAACGTTCTTTTTCAGCTCTTATTCTTGTCTGTGTTAACGGATTTCTTTTTTTTTTGAATTTTTAATTGTGCGTCCGTCCGTTAAGACGTTTGACAAGGCATGACTTTTCTCTGATATGGCGCAGGGAACGGCCGTGAGGGCAAAAGCCCCGCCCAGCCGACATGACTAGCCACAGTGCACCCCATTGTGTCATGCCGCCTGCACTCACTATTGCTCCTAATGTATGCGTACCATAACAAACGATCACTTTTCAGGCTATTTGACACTTTGAGTTCGTTTGTTAAGTTAATTTGTTTTTTTTTGGCACACCCAATTTTGACACCAGATTTGTGGGTTCTTCGTTAAATAAAAAACGGCCAATTGGTAAAAAGGTGTTACACTTTATTTTACATTTTGGTGGAACAATATAAAAGTTTACTAATTTTAATTTAATGGTTAATGCCTTCTCTTTTAGGGTTGAATTTTTGTGTCTGATCAGCGTTGTGTTAAGTATGTCCTGTCGTGCTGTGTTCATTAAGCCCTATCATTTCCCGTCCTGATCACTAGATGTCACTGTCTCACATCTTTCCTGTCTTGATCGCTAGATGTCACTTGTACCGTGGGTACATAACTAAAAAAAAAACCCGCAGCTAAGTATGTTTTTATCATCAATTAAACATTTTTTTTATCACTTCCGGTGTTTCTTTTCGGACACCCTGTTCTTCTCACTTAACACAGCTCCCAAAGATGAAACGAAATCTCCTTCATGGTATCTCCTGATCATATGATTACCGGTTATGTTTAGGTTGTCGATAAATCTGATTATTTTCCGGCTTAGGAATAACTTCCGGGATGACTATTCGTTCTTTTCGCTGGGAGTCTTCAAGTCGTCTACATCGTGGTCGTTCAAAGTATGGAAACATAAAAAAATAAAAGTATTTCTTTAAATTTTTTTTTTGTGAAAAGTTAATAAGGTAAGGTAAGAGATCCCCTAAAAAAAAGTCATATAATATGTTTTGTGAAAGTGGTAGAAAAACGAGACCCGAATTTCCTCTAAGTGATAAATTTAACTCCCTTCCAGAAATGATTGAAAACCTTTAACTAAAGGAAATCACCATTAATCTGGACAGTGGGTTGGAAGTCTTATGCGGCCCTTAATTAAATTAATCGCGCATATGGTCAAGTCAGCCATCTGTACGTCCATCAAAATCCACAGCCTTGGTATTACAACGAACGCTGCATAAATTTTACTCCCGGTGGCGTATAAAATATATTAACTTTATAAGATCCCTAGATGCTTGAAAATATTTGTATGCATATACCAGTGAATTGTTTTATGTTGAATTGTGAATTATGCTGGATTCAGTAATAGGGATCCGCGACCACTAAAAACCTAAATTCAAAGAGTTAAAACAAAAATTATATACATAAAGTTAGTTAACATTAAAGAATGTTACATTTATCTTCTCATACTTACCTTATTCCTATGCTTACCTTTTAAAATTAGAACTATTTTGAGTTGCTTTTATATATCTAATATAAAAATCAACACGTTGTTAAAGAATTTCTGAACTTAAGTTAGATTTTTATGATTTTCGCACTTACCTTTTGAACAATCGGTGAACCAATGGGTCGCAACTCCCGCAGTAGCACCAATGTTAATTGAAAAAAAGAAAATGAAATGAAACACAACCAAGTGTATTAGTAACAGCTATAATTTCAATTGGTTTTATTATCAAATAACTCAGTGGGTGTGCAATATGATTACCTTTGAATATGTATCACTGGATGATGGCTGAAGTCGTCCGGTCTCCTTGATAGCTCGAATGAAGTGAAAAAGTCCCGCTTTGACAAAGTTAAGTTTACCCGCCGGCAGCCAACTGCTCGGAGGGGAAACTTAACGAAATTATATTACAACGGGAAATAATACGTGTATTGCTAACGGCGTAGCAATAAAGGTAGGCCGTATATATGCCAGAGTATGTTTGTGTGCTCGGCTCAAGTCAATGCACTTTTACATTACCTTTAAATTATTTAGTTTTGCATGAAGGCCTAAACATGCCGGCTTGCTATCAGCAACGTCGGTCGAGCGCTTCAGCCACCACGCCGGACTAAGTACTAAGAAGTAGAAAAACCAGTCTAAACATATGTAAAATAACAACTCATTTGAGAAAAAAAGATTATTATTGCTTCCAGTGGAAGGATGCCTCCAAGTTCCGGTGGTCCACGTCTTAGTTTCCTAGCTAATGAAAGGATAAAAGGAAAAAATACTAATAAAAAGGTATGGTTGAACATTTCAGAGCACAATTATTCATACAAAATTTCAAAATTCAGTTAAAAATTCATGTTTAAAGAAAATCAAAAATGGAATTTAAGAGCGACATACTCCTGAGAGCATCCATCCAAAAA
>NW_023474493.1:0-3464 GCF_013731165.1 Rhagoletis pomonella
AAAAAAAACGCATTACGCACTCATTTTTCAACTAAAAAAAACTTTATACTACAATCAACCACAAACGATTCTCGACCAGAAGTCGTTAAAATTGAAACTGTAGTTGTAAAAAACTTAATATAATTTTTTTTAAAACGCCATTCGCACTAAGTTTACAACTAAAAAAAATAGAACTACAATAAACTACAAACGATTATAGGCAGAATTCATTAAAATTGAAGCACTTGTACATTTATTTTTAACTAAAAAAAATTTTTAGCTACAGTCAACTACAAACGATTCTAGACCTGAATTCATTAAAATTGAAGCTGTAGCTCTAAAAACACTTCATATAAATTTAAAAAAAAAACGCATCACACACTCATTTTTCAACTAAAAAAATTTAAAACTGCAATCAACTGCAAACGATTCTAGACCAGAATTCAATAAAATTGAAGCTGTAGCTGTAAAAAACTTCATATAAATAAAAAAAACGCCATACGCACTTATCTTTCAACTAAAAAAAAAAATTGAACTGCAATCAACTGCAAACGATTCTAGGCCAGAATTCATTAAAATTGAAGCTGTAGCTGTAAAAGACTTCATATGAATTAAAAAAAAAATGATTTACGCACTTATTTCTCAACTAAAAAAAATTGTTGAAACCATAACAAACGATTCTAGACCAGAATTCATTAGAATTGAAGCTGTGGCTGTAAAAAAACTTCATATAAATAAAAAAAACGCACTACACTCTTTTTTTCAAATAAAAAAAATTTAAAACTACAATCAACTACAAACGATTCTAGACCAGAATTCATTAAAATTGAAGGTGTAGCTGCAAAAAACTTCATTTAAATTTTTTTTTAAAAACCATACGCAAATATTTTTCAACTAAAAAAATCTACAGCTGTAAAAAACTTCATATAATTTTTTTTTAATGCATTACGCATTTATTCTTCAACAATCAACTACAAACGATTCCAGACCACAATTTATTAAAATTGAAACTGTTGACCAGAATTCATTAAAATGGAAGCTGTAGCTGTAAAAAACTTCATAAAACTTTTTTAGAAAACACATTACGTACTTATTTTTCAACTAAAAAAAAATTTAAAACTACAATAAACTACAAACGATTCTAGACCAGGATTCATTAAAATTGAAGATGTAGCTGTAAAAAACTTCATTTAAATTTAAAAAAACGCATTATGCACTTATTTTTAACTAAAAAAAATTTAAAACTGCAATCAACTACAAACGATTCTAGACCACAATTCATTACAATTGAAGCTGTAGCTGTAGAAAGCTTCATACAAATGTACAAAAAAAAAACGCAATACGCCCTTATTTTTCAACAAAATAAAAAAATTAACTACAATCAACTACAAACGATTCTAGAACAGAATTCATTAAAATGGAAGCTGTAGCTGTAAGAAACTTCATAAAATTTTTTTAGAAAACACATAACGCACTTATTTTTCAACTAAAAAAAATTTAAAACTACAATAAACTACAAACGATTCTAGACCAGGATTCATTAAAAATGAAGCTGTAGCTGTAAAAAACTTCATTTAAATTAAAAAAAAAAAAACGCATTATGCACGTATTTATAACTAAAAAAAATTTAAAACTGCAATCAACTACAAACGATTCTAGACCACAATTCATTACAATTGAAGATAAAGCTGTAGAAAGCTTCATACAAATGTACAAAAAAAAAACGCAATACGCACTTATTTTTCAACAAAATAAAAAAATTAACTACAATCAACTACAAACGATTCTAGACCAGAATTCATTAAAATGGAAGCTGTAGCTGTAAGAAACTTCATAAAATTTTTTTTAGAAAACACATTACGAACTTATTTTTTAACTAAAAAAAATTTAAAACTGCAATCAACTACAAACGATTCTAGACCACAATTCATGTAGATGTAGATGTAGCTGTAGAAAGCTTCGTACAGATTAAAAAAAAACGCATTAGGCACTTATATTTCAACTAAAAAAAAATTAAAACTACAATCAACTTCAAACGATTCTAGACCAGGATTCATTGAAATTAAAGCTGTAGCTGTAAAAACTTCATTTAAATTTAAAAAAAAAAACCCGTTAGGCACCGATATTTCAACTAAAAAAACTAACAATCGAATACAAATGATTCTAGACCACGGTTCATTAAAATTGAAGCTGTAGCTGTAAAAAACTTTATTTAAAAAAAACGCATTAGATTCTTATTTTTTAACTAAAAAAATAGTAAAACTACAATCAACTACAAACGATTCTACACCAGAATTCGTTAAAATTGAAGCTGTACCTGTAAAAAAACCGTATATAAATTAAAAAAACGCATTACGCACTTATTTTTCAACAAAAAAAAATTAAGACTACATTCAATTTCAAACGATTCTAGACCAGGATTCATTAAAATTGTAGCTGTAGCTGTAAAAAAACTTCATATAAATAAAAGAAACGCATTACACTCTTATTTTTCAACTAAAAAGATTTAAATCTGCGATCAACTACAGACGATTCTAGACCAGAATTCATTAAAATTGAAGCCGTAGCTGTAAAAAACTTAATATAAATAAAAAAAACGCATTAGGCACTTATATTTCAACTAAACCATAATTTAAACTACAATCCACTACAAAGGATTCTAGACCAGAATTCATTAAAATTGAAGCTGTACCTGTAAAAAACTTTAAATAAATTTAAAAAAACGCATTACGCACTTATTTTTCAACTAAAAAAAACATAAAACTACAATCAATAACAAACGATTCCAGACCACAATTTATTAAACTTGACGCTGTAGCTGTAAAAAACATCATATAATTTTTTTAAAAAACGCCATACGCATTTATTTTTCAACAAAAAAACCTTTAGAACTGCAATCAACTACAAACGATTCTAGACCAGAATTCATTAAAATTGAAGCTGTAGCTGTAAAAAACTTCATATAAATTTAAAAAAAAACGCGTTACGCACTTATTTTTCAACAAAAAAAAAAATATATACTACAATCAACCATAAACGATTCAAGACCAGAATTCGTTAAAACTGAAGCTGTAGCTGTAAAATAATTTATATAATTTTTTTAAAAACGCCATACGCACTTATTTTACAACTAAAAAAGAAAAAATTAAAACTACAATCAACTACAAACGCTTCTATACCAGAATTCATTAAAATTTAAGCTTTAGCTGTAAAATACTTCATATATGTTAATAAAAAAAAAACGCATTACGCACTCATTTTTCAACTAAAAAAAACTTTATACTACAATCAACCACAAACGATTCTCGACCAGAAGTCGTTAAAATTGAAACTGTAGTTGTAAAAAACTTAATATAATTTTTTTTAAAACGCCATTCGCACTAAGTTTACAACTAAAAAAAATAGAACTACAATAAACTACAAACGATTATAGGCAGAATTCATTAAAATTGAAGCACTTGTACATTTATTTTTAACTAAAAAAA
>NW_023474494.1:0-3464 GCF_013731165.1 Rhagoletis pomonella
TACATATGTACATACATATTGGTAGCTATTATTGGCAATAAAAAAAAATTGAATTGATTACTTTCTGATCGATTCTTAATGCTGTATCAAAACAATATTTGCATTTTTGCATTAGGTGATTAATGTTTACATTTTTCCGAGTATTCATAGAGAAATAGAAGTAGATATGTACTCGTATATAGAAATATTTACATTTTTACAATCGAAAGTTATGTATTTACTCCCCACTGAGAATTACATTTTAACGCAATAAATTATTTACGAAGCTCACACATTTTTTTGCTCGTTATCCACTTGCACTTGGAGCCCATTTCCATTTCCATTTCCATTTCCATTGACTTTTGAAAGCTTTTAGTTGTATCTAAAAAGTTATCGGACTTTGATTTTTAGTAATTTAGTCGATTTTCTTCGTCTGCGTGCTTCCCCTTGTGAAGAGCTTATACTATATTTTCTATATTATATTTATGTATGTATGAGTATATGTAGATTTTCCGAATACATACATACATATTTTACAAATAATTTTTTATTTTCTAAATATAATTTTCAATGGCACATGTGTTTCACTTTTAGCATCGCGTGACATTAAACAGCCGCCGCATGTGGGGAGATAGCTGGCGCCTAAAGCGCTGTCAGACCCGTTGGCTGCCCATTAGCTGTTCGAATATGTACTCAAGCGAGGCGAGGAAACAATGTAAATTAGCGGTATATACTTATGTGTGTACTTTGCAACAGATCTTTCGAAGTTTTCAAGAAAACTTCATTTTTTATACTTCTTAAAAAATGTGTCAAATATAATAATTTTCTTATTCAATGTAGAAGTTCATCAAGGTTGATGCATAAAAAAGGTTTTCAGTAAATTAAAAAAAAAAAGTGACGCTCTGAGTTAAAATTTTGTCATCTAGTTTATACACGTGTATGTACATTAGGGTGTTTTTTTTGCGAATATTTTTTTTTTCACTCCTACCTCGAAATTTTGTGGAAAATACCTAAAGAAAAAATCCCTAAAAATTTGAACCCTTAATATTAACATTAAGTACTCGCCCAATGCGTGCAAAGAATTCCCATATAAAATACACGTAAACTTTGATTTTTTTTTGTCAAAACTCTACAGCTCAGAGGCATTTTATGACATAATTATTGCCAATGACGGATTTTTTAGAATTGAATACTCTACAAAAGTGTCCATTGCGGCGTAACTCTAACTCCCACCAGCGAGTTTGTAGTTAAGAAGGTGTTGGAGAACAAAAGTTTACAAGGACTTATACAAATGACTGTTATAAGTATAATTAAAAAAATAAAAGTCAGCGACTCATTTTTATTTATGAATTTTATAAATAGAAGTCTTCAATAACTATTATCTGAGACATTTAATTTAAAAATCCAAAATAACTGTTGTTTGTAGATTATTTAGATAAAAATCAAAAATAATTGTTATTTTGGATTTATGAAATAAAAATAAGGTAATGAAAGTCTAAAAATAACTGTTAAAGAGTGATTTTTTAATAAAAGTTTTAACTGTTGCGGTCCGTGATTAGAACGATGAGCTATCTGACGACATTTGGACAGAAATGCTCCAGCTCTGGCAGGAAGGCCTCCTCTGCGACGGAAAACCAGCTGGAGAAGTACTTGGCTGTACTTGGCATTTCCAATTGGGGTCAGTTGACATAAAAAGACAGATTTATTAATAAGCTATAGCTGAGTAGTTGGAGCGGCGTACTACCACTCGGTATGACCCGAATTTGATCTCTGGTCCGAGCAACATTGAATTATAAAAAGTTGTTTCTAAACAGTGGTCTGCCCTAGGCAGGCAATGGCAAACCGCAGAGTGTATTTCTAGCCAAAAAAAATCATCTCATAAAACCATTTGCCATTCGGAGGCGGCGTGCAGGTCCCTCCATATGCGTAACAACAACAAGGCAAACACTTTTTTGAAAAATAATATTTAATCAATAATTATACTGACCTTAAATATTATTATCAACCTTCACAAAGCATTAAGAAATTTTTGCGCTTGAAAATATTTCATTTCAAGGGCAATTTCAAGGCGATTTCATACATACATACAAATAAAGTGGTAGGGGTGGTACAGAAATAAAAAATTGCCTGTATTTTGTTTTTGCTGCAATTTTCAGCTACCTTTCTCTCCAGGAAGCAAAGGAAAAGAAAATTCAAATACTCTCACTAACTGAACACTCACTTCAGCAAAATATAAAATTTTAAGAAATTTTGAGAGATTTATTATATGAATTCTCCTTTCAATAAAGACACTAAGCTTGCATATACATACTTTCATTTTCGAAGGAAATTTATATGGCCTCGACTCGTCATTGCCTCAACTTACCAGCAAAGTAATGAAAATTAATTAAAAACGAATTCGCGCGCCACTAAATTAAAGGGATCGAATCAATTAATGTTATTGAAATGAAATAAAGTAATAAATTATGTATATACTGCATATATATATATATATATGTACATACATAATACATATATTATGTATTTATGTCACATTTGGTACAAAAATCGAATGTGTATACATAAATTGCTGGAATGAGCAAAATTGGCGTTGTCCTTGAACGCTTTGCAGCGTGAAGTTCACTTATGAGCGAAGAAGCGAGCAAGCAAAACAAAAATCAGCAAAACAAATTAGAAATTTAAGCTTTTGAAGGAGAATGAGAATTTATGGCATGTATTTGGTATGAAACGAAGGAGCATAGAGGAACCGAATTTAGCCACCAAATTGGATTAAATAGGCGCCGAATTGGGTGTGTATGGCAAAAAGAGAGAAGCGATGAAAGCGAAAGTGAGCTGATTGATGTCAACACCGATACGATTAGTTTGTGAAGGGCACTTAGGGGGATAATATTGTATGATATGAAGTAAGGTCAGTGATGCTAGCAGCATAAAAACAAAGGTGTGACAGGCGTAGTGGATAGAGAGCGAGGATATAATGATATGTACATAAATAAATGGACATAGTACATACAGAAGGCATGTTTATGTCTGGTTTGGAGACAAAATTCCACTTTCGTAAATATGTACATGTACAAGGTGAAAATGAAAATTTGTTTTCTCAAAACAATAAAATATAAAAATCAAATTTGGAAAAGATAAGAACTAAATCAAATAGGTAGAGAATAGTCCGTACAAATTATAAAGTATTTTTTTTTTACCAAAATGTAAAAATTTAATTGAAAAAGACAAATCAAATAGTATCTTAAAAATTTTATGAAATTAAAGTATATATTTTTCTTATTAAAATAATAAAATTTAAAAATTTAATAAAATGAAATTAATAAAAGAAAAAGAAATTAAATTAAACACAGCAGAAATAAAAATATTTTTAAAAATTAAATAAAACTAAATATCGTTTCTTCTTCTGAAAATAATTAAATCTAAAAATCAAATTAGGAAAAGAGAAAAATTAAATCCAAATTGTGGAAAATAGTACTTACAAATAA
>NW_023474495.1:0-3464 GCF_013731165.1 Rhagoletis pomonella
ATGTATTTTTTTCAAGGTTGAAAAATGTGTAGTAATTGATCACCCCAAGAATCTCTCCTCTCTACGACAATTCTAACTGCCGTCCCTAAATTGGAGGGAGTACATTCACCGCCCTAAGAGCATCAACATCCAACTTAGGTCAAGGTATTTTGTACCTTGCCACACAGTCAGCAATTGTTTAAATAACATGGCGAATATTCATTTTCTGATTGTTTCACCCACTCCAAGCCAATTCCAAAAACCACCTAACCATTCGCCCGGTCGTTACTGTTGCGCCAGTTAGCAGAGTTCCTTCACTGCTACTTGGAAGTGATTGGAAACCTTTGCGAGGAACAGAATCTCCAGCACAGGTCGACGAGTGTGGAGTAGGCTCAGCAGCTCCTTGAGCGGTTTGGGTGCATACAACTCCAGCTGATTTACTTTTAGATGACCATAAGTCCAGCTCGGGTTCAGCTACAGCTTCTTAACCTTCGGCTCCTTATTTGTCTGATGTACCTGTAGAACCTATAGGCAATCCTAAATTTGAATTCGGTCAACTAAATTATTGAAGTTTGATCAATGACAATGGCCAAGTGCAGATACTAGAAAGTAGCGCCGGATGATGTAAATCCGAGGGAAATAACTTTCCGCAATGAGTGACACCTCAAAACCACTCTTGGCTCGACTACTCGGCGTAGTTTGGAGATCCCATGGCTTTCGACGAAAAAAAACGCCTTCCCTTAAAAAAAGAACTATAGACATCGGTTAAAGTTGTCCAAAAATATATATATCTGTATATATATTCCGACGAATTGATAATTATCCTTTTTCAAAGTTAAAAAGAAGCTCGTCCGAATACGTCGAATATTCTAAATATTTTGTTATATTTCTAGCATATTTTTTTTAATTAACTCACAAATTTTTCGGTCGATTAATGAACTTTACATTTACAGCATCCTTAAAAATACCTGAACATTTATCAAAATCTAACAAAATGGTATGGGCATGTATGTATGTATGGTATCTCTTCAACTGAGCTTACCGTTAGTTGAAAGATACAAATGACTCTACATTAATATTGAAATTTCACTAAAAACTTTGGTTTCCTTTTTTTCATTTTTTTTCTCAAATTTGGCATTTACTCTGCACCCATTAAAACACACATGAAGCGCCAAAATGATTGCATACTTAAATACTTACATACATACGATACCTGCATATATATGTGTGCACCTCAGTGAATGCCAATGCCAACTAGGAATTGGAAAATCGTATTTTCAATGTCCTCTGTTCATTGTTAGTTTGCTTTACGACAGCTTATTCACGATTTATTTCGATTTGTCTGCCAAGTGAGCAACGTACTTAGTTACATACCTACGCATATATTCATACGCACATAGAGAGTGTGAATTGAACTTTATACTGGTTCAAAGTGCATGAAAAAATATTAAACTCCTTTATGAGCAACCAAGTCGTAGATGACTTTATAAATAGAACAGTGGTCCATGGAAACACCCGAAGTGGTCAATTTAAAAAATTCAATATACGAGAAGTGTGCTACAACGTCCTTCAAATTATTTAGCCTGATAGCTGATATTAGTTTCTCTCCGCAACTTTTCTGACAAAAAAAGAAAGAGAGGAAACCCAAAAAGTACGGGAACACTATTCGGGTAAAAACTGGTAATTAGTGATTTATATATTTTGTGTTTACGCAGATATACACTTTTTGTTTATTCAACATTGAATTTGCGTTGACAGTGCAATACAGCAAATGCTTTGACACATAATCAGAGTTTACCAGGAAAAATTCTTCGCGTAATATCTTGCAACTTTTGCAAAAGAGAAAACCTCATTACTTTCTTATTTGGCCTAGCGAGATGCTACACTGAGGGAAATAATGCGTAGTAAAAATGAATACTTTATATTTGATTATCGTTTAAAAATGTTCGTATTAAAAAATAATATTTTCATACAAAATTTATTACGCACGTATTTGACTGTTCACATCTGAGTATGTATATGTAAGTGTATATACGCACCCCAAGCATGCAGAGCGCCGCTCTGATAGCGGCGACAATACCACATACATACATAGTACAAATCGCGTGCTGTGGTGTTGATGGATATTCAACATTTGAAAGCAAATTTATATGCCTGGGTGTAGCTGAGTGCGCAAAGATGCTTGCCACAAGTTGTTGATATTCGGAGATGGTCGGGTTCGAATTCCACTGCAGGCAATATGCAAATAAAATTTTTTTTTAGTTTTTGTCTTGATTATTCACTTCGCGGATGCTTTTTCAGTATGAACGCGGTCATTTTAATATGCGCGTAATTGAATTGAATATTTACCAATATACAGTACTTTCGTTGACGTTTATAGTAAGATTAATTACGTTTCTATTTGATTTTAATATTTTTTTCCCTCAGTGTAGTAACTCCTTTTGTTCCGCTCGCATTTTATTTTGGTTACAAAGTTCTGAGAGAGGAATTGAAAACATTCTTGTTCAAGAACAAAGAGCTTCTGCATCAGTTCTGTGAGTCTAAATTTCCAATACATTTATGTAAAATCAGGAAGTTCATACCCAAAATTGCGCTGTGGATCAACAAAGTCGAAAGAGAAAATTTTTCTGCTGAGTTTAATGGTAAAATTCAAGAGCACATTATATGAGAATTCCATTTCAAAAACTTAACGAGTTATTAAAAGCAAATTTTTTAGCAAAAATTTTTTCATGATCCAATGATCGGATCTAAACTAAATTAGTACCACCTGTGAGACGGTACCTTTCCGATGGAAATAGAATTATCGAAATCGGTTTACGTGGTCCAAAGTTATGCGATAACATACATAAAAAAACAAAAAAATATATATTTCGACGAATTGATAACTTTCTCCTTTTTTAAAAACAAAATATTGCTAAAAATCAAAGGTAAATCCTGACTACTTGAACTTTATTTTACTAAGTTTCATACTCAAAATCTTTTTAAGAAATCTAAACAAAAAGCCCGAAATTTTTATGAAACTTTGTTGATTTTTTTTTTAAATATTGCACAACGTTTGAAACTTGAATTTATATTGTTTTTTTTTTTAAATAAACTATGTTAAAAAATTTTAAAAATTATTATTGAAATTAAATAAAAAAAAGATCGAGTGAAAACTTGTCAATATACGTTCCCTACTTTCTAAGCCTTGCAAATAGAGCGACATCTTGCGACTGTAACAACTGTTTCATTTCGCAGCTATTTCCCACCAGTTAAGATACAGTTACCTTATATGCAGATAGTTTCACTGTACTACTCTTGCCAGTGGGTACGCAAATACACACGCGAACACACGCTCGAGCCACATTCAAATATTCACCTTGCCAGTGCGCTTAGATTTTCTTTCACCCTAAAATCTGGATTATTTTCATTCAGGGTGAATGAACGTTTAAAAAAAATAAAAATAATTCGCTCGCACAGTTTGGTCCATTTATTGGCATTGAACG
>NW_023474496.1:0-3464 GCF_013731165.1 Rhagoletis pomonella
ACACTGAAAAGAACATTGGAAAAAATTAATATGTAAACTTTTAGAAAAATATTGCAAATTTTACCTTTGATATGCAAATTGGTGCAGAAAAAAAACATCTGTGCACGCGGCAAACGTAAACAAATTGCCAACATGCTGGCAAATTTATTTTGGGTGTCAAATGCTGCCACATCGACGGTCAAATTAAATTAAGGCCATTTTCACTTGGCTTTTTATATGACCGCGCTTGGTCACATATGACAACGAATGCATATGACACCATATGGTAACCCGTTTTCATTCAACTGACAGCATTTGACGTCAAATATGACATAGTGAAAACCAACCATAAGAAATTTTTTTAAGGCAGTACGCAGTTCTTAAGGAATTTTCTACGCTTTCTACTACGGTTTTCTAAAGTTTTTTGTGAAAAAAGAGCACAAGGCAACCCAGATTTGCAACATAAATATATGCCCGTTCCATTATTTCTTGAGGAAAGAGTGAGGCAACAGGCTGTGAAGTATCAAAAATGTCAAAATTCCTTGAACACACACACGAAATAATGGAAATTTTTTTCTTGACCGTTTTCTTGAGAGCTGTATACCAGCCGTGTGCTTTAAAATATAGATAAGAGCGTAGAAAAAAATTAAACTTTTTTAACATTATTATTTTGCGTTTTAAAGCTAAAGCTATCAAAATATACAACGCACATGCATATTTATGGTACATATTTACTTGAGCAAAGTTTCTCCAAAATAAGGTTTGGGCAATTTTAACCTGTAGTAATTTCTAAAATATTGACAATGCTTTTGTGCGGTTTAGGGGCCCTATAAGTTTGTTTTTCGTTATGCAATTAAGCATACAGATTCTCTGTTTTTGTTAGAGAAGGTAATATATTTTTTTTTTATAACTATGGATTTAATCATAAAATTGTATTTATTATTTGTTTTTTTTAATTAAAAGTTTAACAAATAACAGTTTTGTTTGTTTTTGATACTTTTTCCGATGGCAATTGATAGTTTTTTTTTCAGGTCGCGGCAAGTCTGATCATGATGTGTGTTTGTGGCGAGATGCTAACTCCATGTTATTCATAGTGGACGTGATGTTAACTTCTCTGCTCTCGTCCGGGTTATATGTATATTAGGTTTGTTCCATACGCTTTCCGGGCTGTTTCGGTAATTAGAGCGTGAAAATAAGTTACTTTTCATAAGTGTCAAAAATGTGTCAACCCGTCCCAAAAGTGCCCAGAGCGTGAGGAACGCAAAAAAACCACTTTTCGTGCCCGGAATCAACAAATCAGTTCTAAACAATGATGTTATGTGTATTTATCTTTCAACAACAGCTAACAACATTAGCAAATACATACTTACATTTCTGAACCTTTGGTGCTATTTTCCGTTTTTTTATTTTACAAAATTTGCTATCGGATGTACACAAACAACAGCTGTTATTCCAAATTAACTTCTTGCTTATTTCTGCCCGGAAAAAAAAGGCACGGGCACGAAGAAGAAGACATTTACGGTCCAAAAGTGGAAGGTAATCGCTCTCTATTACCCAATTTTCTAGCGTGACCAACGCTTTCTGGACTGTTTTGGGCACCCGCGGGCTCGTGTGGAACAAACCTGTTACGTCCGCCGAAGATCAATAAATTTGTACGTGGTGCGTCTTCTGTATACTGTTGATTCTGTGCTTCAACCCTTCGCTTGAATTCTATGCGTTGACATATTTACATTAAAATCGTCTGGAAAAGCTTGCAAAAAGGGCGTTTATCTTCCAAGAATAAATAAAACATTGTAAAAAAAAATATGGTGGGATAGATCCCTCCCCTTCGTCATTGAACTACAATTATTTACTTTTGAATTAATAACACAATACTATTTTATCCTTCTTATTTAAAATTTTTTATACCCGAGCGCACTTGTGCACAAGGGTATTATAACTTTGTTCACATAACGGTTGTTTGTAACAGGCAAAACGAATCGAGATAGATATAGACAAATGTATACATAAATGACCAGAATGAAAAGAGAAATCGATTAAGCGGTGACTGTCTGTCCGTCCGTCCGTCCGTCCGTCCGTCCGTCCATCCGTCCGACTGTGCACACGATAACTCGAGTAAAAATTTAGATATATTAACGAAACTTGGTACGTGAACTTCTTTTGAGCGTAGGACGGATGGTATTGAAAATGGGCGAAATCGGGCAATAACCACGCCTACCTCCCATATAACGGTAATTTTCAGAAATACGAAAACTGCGATATTTTAGTAACTACTGAAGATTATTCACTCAAAATTGATATTTACAATAATTTTTAGACGAAAAATAAGAATATTATAAATATTTGAAAAATGGGCCCACTTATGGTTACATGTGTATATCTTGGCAACCTCTCCACCGATTTCTTCCAAACTTGGCACAGTTGTTGGTCCTGGTACTGCATACCAAATGGCTGAAAATTTTTAAAATCGGACAATAACCACGCCCACATCCCATATAACGGTAATTTCGAGAAATACAAAATCTTCGATAAATCAGTAAATATTAAAGCTAATTTATTCAAAATTGGTGGTTGCAACAATTATTTACCAAGAAATATGTTTATGATAAAATTTTGGAAAATGGGCGTGGCACCGCCCACTTGTGATCACATATATGTATCTCGCTAACCGTTCTAGCAATTTGTACCAAACTCGGTATGGTACATAAAAGCAAAACTTTAAAAATTATTGAAATCGGACTAAAATTACGGCCGCTTTTCATATAACGGTAAATTTCAAAAATGCTTGAAACTGCAATATTTCGAAATTTAAGGACGCTAATTTACTCAAAATTGATACACCCCGGCTTACCATCTAGCGGTAGGTTTCGGAAAGGTGAAAATCATATATTTAATACTAGCGCCGGGTATTTAATGTTCGGCTCCGCCCGAACTTAGACTTTCTTACTTGTTTTTATATCAGACGGATGTCAAATTATCTTCTAATGAATATATGAGTCACTTGCAAACAGCGTTATGTGATTTTATAAAATTAAACCAAAAATTAAAAAAAAACGTCTACGACAACATCCGAACTGTATCTTTTTGTATTACCTGTAAATTTGGATAAATAAGAGCCTAATACCATTAAAAAAATAAAATTGCTGTATGGTAGATTTGCAAATTTTATATTTGAAAATTTAATATTGCAAGTTTTGGAACAGTAGCTTTTCCATAGCTAGCTTTTTTTAGCTTTTCGCATTCTCTCCTCTAGGAAGATTGGTTTGCTTCTTTTTTGCGACCTCTTCCACTAGGCACCGAAACTATCACGTTTTCTTGCAGTTTTCTAAGTTCATACGAAGAGGAGACATTTGAAAGTGTATAAATAAGTATTATAGCGACTTTTGCAAGAGTAGTTAACATTTCATGCTAATTTTTCAGAATATAGAAAATTTTTCTCTCTGCTGTTAGTGGACATGAAACCCACCAAAAACTAAAAATCTAAA